>NW_027486628.1:0-21252 GCF_050908995.1 Andrena cerasifolii | reverse complement strand
ATTTTTTTATTTCAAAAAATGTTTTTTAATTTTTTTAAAAGTATTATTTTTTTATTTCAAAAATGTTTTTAATTTTTTATAATTTTTTTCAAATTTTTAAATTTTTTTCAAATTTTTAAATTTTTTTCAAATTTTTAAATTTTTTTTCAAATTTTTAAATTTTTTTTAAATTTTCTTATATTTTTTTTTAATTTCTAAAAATTTTTTTAAATTTTTTAAAATTTTTTTTTAATTTTTTTTTAAATTTTTATTTTAATTTTTTTTTTAATTTAAAATTTTTTTTAATATTATTTATATTCTTTTAATTTTTTTAATTTAATTTTTTTTTAATTTTTAAAATTTTAAAAAAAATTTTTTATTCTTTTTAATTTTTGAAAATTTTTCTAATTTTTGTTTTAATTTTTTTAAAAGTATTATTTTTTTATTTCAAAAATGTTTTTAATTTTTTTTAATTTTTTCAAATTTTTAAATTTTTTTTTAATTTTTAAATTTTTTTTTTAATTTTTTTAATTTTTTTTTTAAATTTTTAAATTTTTTTTAATTTTTTAAATTTTTGAAAATTTTTTTAAAACTTTTTTTAAAAATTCTTTTAAAATTTTTTTTAAATTTTTTTAAAAATTTTTTTAAAATTTTTTTAAAATTTTTTTAAATTTTTTTTTTAAATTTTTAAATTTTTTTTAATTTTTAAAATTTTTTTAATTTTTTTTTTAATTTTTGAAATTTTCTTAAAACTTTTTTTTTTTAAATTTTTAAAATTTTCTTTAATTTTTTAAAAAATTTCTTTGCTTTATTTTTATTTAAATTTTTTAAAAAAATTTTAAATTTTTTTTTAAAAATATGTTTCAATTTTTTTAACAAAATTAAAAAAAAAATTATTTATTTTTTAATTTTTTTTATATTTTTTAATTTTTTAATTTTTTTAATTTTTTAATTTTTTTTATTTTTTTTTTAATTTTTGAAAATTTTTCTAAAATTTTTTTTAAATTTTTTAAAATTTTTTTTTAAATTTTTAAAAAAAAATTTTTTTAAATTTCTATTTTAATTTTTTTTTAATTTTAAATTTTTTTTTAATTTTTAAAATTTTTTTTATTTTTTTTTTCAAAATTTTTCTAAATTTTTTTTTAATTTTTTTAAAAGTATTATTTTTTTATTTCAAAAATGTTTTTAATTTTTTTAAATTTTTTTCAAATTTTTAAATTTTTTTCAAATTTTTAAATTTTTTTCAAATTTTTAAATTTTTTTTAAATTTTCTTATATTTTTTTTTAATTTCTAAAATTTTTTTAAATTTTTTAAAATTTTTTTTAAATTTTTTTTTAAATTTTTATTTTAATTTTTTTTTAATTTAAATTTTTTTTTAATATTATTTATATTCTTTTAATTTTTTTAATTTAATTTTTTTTTAATTTTTAAATTTTTTTTAATTTTTAAATTTTTTTTTTAATTTTTTTAAATTTTTTTTTAAATTTTTAAATTTATTTTAATTTTTAAAATTTTTTTAAATTTTTTTTTAATTTTTGAAAATTTTTTTAAAACTTTTTTTAAAAATTCTTTTAAAATTTTTTTTAAATTTTTTAAAAATTTTTTTAAAATTTTTTTAAAAATTTTTTTAAAATTTTTTAAAAATTTTTTAAAAAATATTTTAAATTTTTAAATTTTTTTTAATTTTTAAAATTTTTTTTAATTTTTTTTTTAATTTTTGAAATTTTCTTAAAACTTTTTTTTTTTAAATTTTTAAAATTTTTTTTAATTTTTTAAAAAATTTCTTTGCTTTATTTTTATTTAAATTTTTTAAAAAAATTTTAAATTTTTTTTTAAAAATATGTTTCAATTTTTTTAACAAAATTAAAAAAAAATTATTTATTTTTTAATTTTTTTTTTATTTTTTAATTTTTTAATTTTTTTAATTTTTAAAATTTTTTAAATTTTCTTTTTAATTTTTGAAAATTTTTCTAAATTTTTTTTTAATTTTTTTAAAAGTATTATTTTTTTATTTCAAAAATGTTTTTTATTTTTTTTTAATTTTTCAAATTTTCAATTTTTTTTTAAATTTTCTTATAATTTTTTTACATTTTTTTTAAATTTTTTAAAAATTTTCTTTGCTTTATTTATATTTAAATTTTTTAAAATTATTTTAAAAAAATTTTTAAATTTGTTTCAATTTTTTAACAAAATTAAAAAAAATTATTTATTTTTTAATTTTTTTAATTTTTAAATTTTTTTTTAAATTATTTATATTTTTTAATTTTTTTAATTTTTTAAATTTTTTTAATTTTTAAAATTTTTTTTTAATTTTTTTTAATTTTTTTTTAAATTTTTAATTTTTTTTTTAAAATTTTAAAACTTTTTAAAATTTTTTTAAAATTATAATTTTTTTATTTCAAAAAATGTTTTTTAATTTTTTTAAAAGTATTATTTTTTTATTTCAAAAATGTTTTTAATTTTTTATAATTTTTTTCAAATTTTTAAATTTTTTTCAAATTTTTAAATTTTTTTCAAATTTTTAAATTTTTTTTCAAATTTTTAAATTTTTTTTAAATTTTCTTATATTTTTTTTTAATTTCTAAAAATTTTTTTAAATTTTTTAAAATTTTTTTTTAATTTTTTTTTAAATTTTTATTTTAATTTTTTTTTAATTTAAATTTTTTTTTAATATTATTTATATTCTTTTAATTTTTTTAATTTAATTTTTTTTTAATTTTTAAAATTTTAAAAAAAATTTTTTATTCTTTTTAATTTTTGAAAATTTTTCTAATTTTTGTTTTAATTTTTTTAAAAGTATTATTTTTTTATTTCAAAAATGTTTTTAATTTTTTTTAATTTTTTCAAATTTTTAAATTTTTTTTTAATTTTTAAATTTTTTTTTTAATTTTTTTAATTTTTTTTTTAAATTTTTAAATTTTTTTTAATTTTTTAAATTTTTGAAAATTTTTTTAAAACTTTTTTTAAAAATTCTTTTAAAATTTTTTTAAAATTTTTTTAAAAATTTTTTTAAAATTTTTTTAAAATTTTTTTAAATTTTTTTTTTAAATTTTTAAATTTTTTTTAATTTTTAAAATTTTTTTAATTTTTTTTTTAATTTTTGAAATTTTCTTAAAACTTTTTTTTTTTAAATTTTTAAAATTTTCTTTAATTTTTTAAAAAATTTCTTTGCTTTATTTTTATTTAAATTTTTTAAAAAAATTTTAAATTTTTTTTTAAAAATATGTTTCAATTTTTTTAACAAAATTAAAAAAAAAATTATTTATTTTTTAATTTTTTTTATATTTTTTAATTTTTTAATTTTTTTAATTTTTTAATTTTTTTTATTTTTTTTTTAATTTTTGAAAATTTTTCTAAAATTTTTTTTAAATTTTTTAAAATTTTTTTTTAAATTTTTAAAAAAAAATTTTTTTAAATTTCTATTTTAATTTTTTTTTAATTTTAAATTTTTTTTTAATTTTTAAAATTTTTTTTATTTTTTTTTTCAAAATTTTTCTAAATTTTTTTTTAATTTTTTTAAAAGTATTATTTTTTTATTTCAAAAATGTTTTTAATTTTTTTAAATTTTTTTCAAATTTTTAAATTTTTTTCAAATTTTTAAATTTTTTTCAAATTTTTAAATTTTTTTTAAATTTTCTTATATTTTTTTTTAATTTCTAAAAATTTTTTTAAATTTTTTAAAAATTTTTTTAAATTTTTTTTTAAATTTTTATTTTAATTTTTTTTTAATTTAAATTTTTTTTTAATATTATTTATATTCTTTTAATTTTTTTAATTTAATTTTTTTTTAATTTTTAAATTTTTTTTTAATTTTTAATTTTTTTTTTTAATTTTTGAAAATTTTTCTAAATTTTTTTAAAATTTTTTTAAAAGTATTATTTTTTTATTTCAAAAATGTTTTTCATTTTCTTTAATTTTTTCAAATTTTTAAAATTTTTTAAAATTTTCTTATATTTTTTTTTAATTTTTAAAAAAATTTTTAAATTTTTAAAATTTTTTTTTTTAAATTTTTTTTAAAATTTTTATTTTAATTTTTTTTAATTTTAATTTTTTTTAAAATTATTTATATTCTTTTAAATTTTTTAATTTAATTTTTTTTAATTTTTAAATTTTTTTTAACTTTAAATTTTTTTTTAATTTTTAAAATTTTTTTTTAATTTTTAAATTTTTTTTTAATTTTTAAATTTTTTTTTATTTTTTTTTTAATCTTTGAAAATTTTTCTAATTTTTTAAAAATTTTTTTAAAAGTATAATTTTTTTATTTCAAAAATGTTTTTTAATTTCTTTTAATTTTTTTTCTTTTATTTTAATTTTTTTAATTTTTTTAATTTTTTTTAATTTTCTTCTAATTTTTTTTAATTTTTAAAATTTTAAAAAAAATTTTTTATTCTTTTTAATTTTTGAAAATTTTTCTAATTTTTGTTTTAATTTTTTAAAAGTATTATTTTTTTATTTCAAAAATGTTTTTAATTTTTTTTAATTTTTTCAAATTTTTAAATTTTTTTTTAATTTTTAAATTTTTTTTTTAATTTTTTTAATTTTTTTTTTTAAATTTTTAAATTTTTTTAATTTTTAAATTTTTTTTTAATTTTTTTTTAATTTTTGAAATTTTTTTTAAATTTTTTTAAAACTTTTTTTAAAATTCTTTTTAAAATTTTTTAAAATTTTTTTAAAAATTTTTTTAAATTTTTTTTAAAATTTTTTTAAAATTTTTTTTTAAATTTTAAATTTTTTTTAATTTTTAAATTTTTTTAATTTTTTTTTTAATTTTTGAAATTTTCTTAAAACTTTTTTTTTTTAAATTTTTAAAATTTTCTTTAATTTTTTAAAAAATTTCTTTGCTTTATTTTTATTTAAATTTTTTAAAAAAATTTTAAATTTTTTTTTAAAAATATGTTTCAATTTTTTTAACAAAATTAAAAAAAATTATTTATTTTTTAATTTTTTTTTATATTTTTTAATTTTTTAATTTTTTTAATTTTTTAATTTTTTTTATTTTTTTTTTAATTTTTGAAAATTTTTCTAAAATTTTTTAAAAATTTTTTTAAATTTTTTTTTAAATTTTAAAAAAAAAAATTTTTTAAATTTCTATTTTAATTTTTTTTTAATTTTAAATTTTTTTTTTAATTTTTAAAATTTTTTTTATTTTTTTTTCAAAATTTTTCTAAATTTTTTTTTAATTTTTTTAAAAGTATTATTTTTCTCTTTCAAAAATGTTTTTTAATTCTTTTTTAATTTTATCAAATTTTTAAATTTTTTTTAAATTTTCTTATAATTTTTTTTAATTTTTAAAATTTTTTTAATTTTTTTTTAATTTTTTTTAAATTTTTAAATTTTTAAATTTTTAAAATTTTTTTAAATTTTTTTAAAATTATAATTTTTTTATTTCAAAAAATGTCCTTTAATTTTTTAAAATTTTTTTTCTTTTATTTTATTTTTTTTAATTTTTTTAATATTTTAATTTTTTTTTAAATTTTCTTATAATTTTTTTTTAATTTTTAAAATTTTTTTAACATTTTTTTAAATTTTCTTTTATTTTTTTTTTGAATTTTTTTGAATTTTTCTAAATTTTTGTTTAATTTTTTTAAAAGTATTATTTTTTTATTTCAAAAATGTTTTTTAATTTTTTTTAATTTCTTCAAATTTTTAAATTTTTTTTTAATTTTTCTTATAATTTTTTTTTAATTTTTAAATTTTTTTTTATTTTTTTTAATTTTTGAAAATTTTTCTAAATTTTTTTTAATTTTTTTAAAAGTATTATTTTTTTATTTCAAAAATGTTTTTAATTTTTTAAAATTTTTTTCAAATTTTTAAATTTTTTTCAAATTTTTAAATTTTTTTCAAATTTTTAAATTTTTTTAAAATTTTCTTATAATTTTTTTATTTTTTAAATTTTTTAAAAAATTTTCTTTGCTTTATTTATATTTAAATTTTTTAAAATTATTTAAAAAAAAAATTTTTAAATTTGTTTCAATTTTTTAACAAAATTAAAAAAAATTATTTATTTTTTAATTTTTTTAATTTTTAAATTTTTTTTAAAATTATTTATATTTTTTAATTTTTTAATTTTTTAATTTTTTAATTTTTAAAATTTTTTTAACATTTTTTTAAATTTTCTTTTATTTTTTTTTGAATTTTTTTGAATTTTTCTAAATTTTTGTTTAATTTTTTTAAAAGTATTATTTTTTTATTTCAAAAATGTTTTTTAATTTTTTTTAATTTCTTCAAATTTTTAAATTTTTTTTTAATTTTTCTTATAATTTTTTTTTAATTTTTAAATTTTTTTTAATTTTTAAATTTTTTTTTTAATTTTTTTAAATTTTTTTTTAAATTTTTAAATTTATTTTAATTTTTAAAATTTTTTTAAATTTTTTTTTAATTTTTGAAAATTTTTTTAAAACTTTTTTTAAAAATTCTTTTAAAATTTTTTTAAAATTTTTTTAAAATTTTTTTAAAATTTTTTTAAAATTTTTTTTAAAATTTTTTTAAAATTTTTTTAAAATTTTTTTTTAAATTTTTAAATTTTTTTTAATTTTTAAAATTTTTTTTAATTTTTTTTTAATTTTTGAAATTTTCTTAAAACTTTTTTTTTTAAATTTTAAAATTTTTTTTTAATTTTTTAAAAAATTTCTTTGCTTTATTTTTATTTAAATTTTTTAAAAAAATTAAAAATTTTTTTTTAAAAATATGTTTCAATTTTTTTAACAAAATTAAAAAAAAATTATTTATTTTTTAATTTTTTTTTATTTTTTAATTTTTTAATTTTTTTAATTTTTAAAATTTTTTAAATTTTCTTTTTAATTTTTGAAAATTTTTCTAAATTTTTTTTTAATTTTTTTAAAAGTATTATTTTTTTATTTCAAAAATGTTTTTATTTTTTTTTAATTTTTTCAAATTTTCAATTTTTTTTAAATTTTCTTATAATTTTTTTACATTTTTTTTAAATTTTTTAAAAATTTTCTTTGCTTTATTTATATTTAAATTTTTTAAAATTATTTTAAAAAAAATTTTAAATTTGTTTCAATTTTTTAACAAAATTAAAAAAAATTATTTATTTTTTAATTTTTTTAATTTTTAAATTTTTTTTAAATTATTTATATTTTTTAATTTTTTTAATTTTTTAAATTTTTTTAATTTTTAAAATTTTTTTTTAATTTTTTTAATTTTTTTTTTAAATTTTTAAATTTTTTTTAATTTTTAAATTTTTTTTTAATTTTTTTTTAATTTTTGAAATTTTTTTTAAAACTTTTTTTAAAAATTCTTTTAAAATTTTTTTAAAATTTTTTAAAAATTTTTTTAAATTTTTTTTAAAATTTTTTTAAAATTTTTTTTTAAATTTTTAAATTTTTTTTAATTTTTAAAATTTTTTTAATTTTTTTTTTAATTTTTGAAATTTTCTTAAAACTTTTTTTTTTTAAATTTTTAAAATTTTCTTTAATTTTTTAAAAAATTTCTTTGCTTTATTTTTATTTAAATTTTTTAAAAAAATTTTAAATTTTTTTTTAAAAATATGTTTCAATTTTTTTAACAAAATTAAAAAAAAATTATTTATTTTTTAATTTTTTTTTATATTTTTTAATTTTTTAATTTTTTTAATTTTTTAATTTTTTTTATTTTTTTTTTAATTTTTGAAAATTTTTCTAAAATTTTTTAAAAATTTTTTTAAATTTTTTTTTAAATTTTAAAAAAAAAAATTTTTTAAATTTCTATTTTAATTTTTTTTTAATTTTAAATTTTTTTTTTAATTTTTAAAATTTTTTTTATTTTTTTTTCAAAATTTTTCTAAATTTTTTTTTAATTTTTTTAAAAGTATTATTTTTCTCTTTCAAAAATGTTTTTTAATTCTTTTTTAATTTTATCAAATTTTTAAATTTTTTTTAAATTTTCTTATAATTTTTTTTAATTTTTAAAATTTTTTTAATTTTTTTTTAATTTTTTTTTAAATTTTTAAATTTTTAAATTTTTAAAATTTTTTTAAATTTTTTTAAAATTATAATTTTTTTATTTCAAAAAATGTCCTTTAATTTTTTAAAATTTTTTTTCTTTTATTTTATTTTTTTTAATTTTTTTAATATTTTAATTTTTTTTTAAATTTTCTTATAATTTTTTTTTAATTTTTAAAATTTTTTTAACATTTTTTTAAATTTTCTTTTATTTTTTTTTTGAATTTTTTTGAATTTTTCTAAATTTTTGTTTAATTTTTTTAAAAGTATTATTTTTTTATTTCAAAAATGTTTTTTAATTTTTTTTAATTTCTTCAAATTTTTAAATTTTTTTTTAATTTTTCTTATAATTTTTTTTTAATTTTTAAATTTTTTTTTATTTTTTTTAATTTTTGAAAATTTTTCTAAATTTTTTTTAATTTTTTTAAAAGTATTATTTTTTTATTTCAAAAATGTTTTTAATTTTTTAAAATTTTTTTCAAATTTTTAAATTTTTTTCAAATTTTTAAATTTTTTTCAAATTTTTAAATTTTTTTAAAATTTTCTTATAATTTTTTTACATTTTTTTAAAATTTTTTAAAAATTTTCTTTGCTTTATTTATATTTAAATTTTTTAAAATTATTTAAAAAAAAAATTTTTAAATTTGTTTCAATTTTTTAACAAAATTAAAAAAAATTATTTATTTTTTAATTTTTTTAATTTTTAAATTTTTTTTAAAATTATTTATATTTTTTAATTTTTTTAATTTTTTAATTTTTTTAATTTTTAAAATTTTTTTAACATTTTTTTAAATTTTCTTTTATTTTTTTTTGAATTTTTTTGAATTTTTCTAAATTTTTGTTTAATTTTTTTAAAAGTATTATTTTTTTATTTCAAAAATGTTTTTTAATTTTTTTTAATTTCTTCAAATTTTTAAATTTTTTTTTAATTTTTCTTATAATTTTTTTTTAATTTTTAAATTTTTTTTTAATTTTTAAATTTTTTTTTTAATTTTTTTAAATTTTTTTTTAAATTTTTAAATTTATTTTAATTTTTAAAATTTTTTTAAATTTTTTTTTAATTTTTGAAAATTTTTTTAAAACTTTTTTTAAAAATTCTTTTAAAATTTTTTTAAAATTTTTTTAAAATTTTTTTAAAATTTTTTTAAAATTTTTTTTAAAATTTTTTTAAAATTTTTTTAAAATTTTTTTTTAAATTTTTAAATTTTTTTTAATTTTTAAAATTTTTTTTAATTTTTTTTTAATTTTTGAAATTTTCTTAAAACTTTTTTTTTTAAATTTTAAAATTTTTTTTTAATTTTTTAAAAAATTTCTTTGCTTTATTTTTATTTAAATTTTTTAAAAAAATTAAAAATTTTTTTTTAAAAATATGTTTCAATTTTTTTAACAAAATTAAAAAAAAATTATTTATTTTTTAATTTTTTTTTATTTTTTAATTTTTTAATTTTTTTAATTTTTAAAATTTTTTAAATTTTCTTTTTAATTTTTGAAAATTTTTCTAAATTTTTTTTTAATTTTTTTAAAAGTATTATTTTTTTATTTCAAAAATGTTTTTTATTTTTTTTTAATTTTTTCAAATTTTCAATTTTTTTTTAAATTTTCTTATAATTTTTTTACATTTTTTTTAAATTTTTTAAAAATTTTCTTTGCTTTATTTATATTTAAATTTTTTAAAATTATTTTAAAAAAAATTTTAAATTTGTTTCAATTTTTTAACAAAATTAAAAAAAATTATTTATTTTTTAATTTTTTTAATTTTTAAATTTTTTTTAAATTATTTATATTTTTTAATTTTTTTAATTTTTTAAATTTTTTTAATTTTTAAAATTTTTTTTTAATTTTTTTAAATTTTTTTTTAAATTTTTAATTTTTTTTTTAAAATTTTAAAACTTTTTAAAATTTTTTTAAAATTATAATTTTTTTATTTCAAAAAATGTTTTTTAATTTTTTTAAAAGTATTATTTTTTTATTTAAAAAATGTTTTTAATTTTTTATAATTTTTTTCAAATTTTTAAATTTTTTTCAAATTTTTAAATTTTTTTCAAATTTTTAAATTTTTTTCAAATTTTTAAATTTTTTTAAAATTTTCTTATATTTTTTTTTAATTTCTAAAAATTTTTTTAAATTTTTAAAAATTTTTTTAAATTTTTAAAAATTTTTTTTTAATTTTTTTTTAAATTTTTATTTTAATTTTTTTTTAATTTAAATTTTTTTTTAATATTATTTATATTCTTTTAATTTTTTTAATTTAATTTTTTTTTAATTTTTAAATTTTTTTTTAATTTTTAATTTTTTTTTTAATTTTTGAAAATTTTTCTAAATTTTTTTTAAATTTTTTTAAAAGTATTATTTTTTTATTTCAAAAATGTTTTTAATTTTCTTTAATTTTTTCAAATTTTTAAAATTTTTTAAAATTTTCTTATATTTTTTTTTAATTTTTAAAAAAATTTTTAAATTTTTTAAAAATTTTTTTTTAAATTTTTTTTAAAATTTTTATTTTAATTTTTTTTAATTTTTATTTTTTTTTTAAATTATTTATATTCTTTTAAATTTTTTAATTTAATTTTTTTTTAATTTTTAAATTTTTTTTAACTTTAAATTTTTTTTTAATTTTTAAATTTTTTTTTTTAATTTTTAAATTTTTTTTTTAATTTTTAAATTTTCTTTTATTTTTTTTTGAATTTTTTTGAATTTTTCTAAATTTTTGTTTAATTTTTTTAAAAGTATTATTTTTTTATTTCAAAAATGTTTTTTAATTTTTTTTAATTTCTTCAAATTTTTAAATTTTTTTTAATTTTTCTTATAATTTTTTTTTAATTTTTAAATTTTTTTTAATTTTTAAATTTTTTTTTTAATTTTTTTTAAATTTTTTTTTAAATTTTTAAATTTATTTTAATTTTTAAAATTTTTTTAAATTTTTTTTTAATTTTTGAAAATTTTTTTAAAACTTTTTTTAAAAATTCTTTTAAAATTTTTTTAAAATTTTTTTAAAATTTTTTTAAAATTTTTTTAAAATTTTTTTTAAAATTTTTTTAAAATTTTTTAAAATTTTTTTTTAAATTTTTAAATTTTTTTTAATTTTTAAAATTTTTTTTATTTTTTTTTTCAAAATTTTTCTAAATTTTTTTTTAATTTTTTTAAAAGTATTATTTTTTTATTTCAAAAATGTTTTTAATTTTTTTAAATTTTTTCAAATTTTTAAATTTTTTTCAAATTTTTAAATTTTTTTCAAATTTTTAAATTTTTTTCAAATTTTTAAATTTTTTTTAAATTTTCTTATATTTTTTTTTAATTTCTAAAAATTTTTTTAAATTTTTTAAAATTTTTTTTAAATTTTTTTTTAAATTTTTATTTTAATTTTTTTTTAATTTAAATTTTTTTTTAATATTATTTATATTCTTTTAATTTTTTTAATTTAATTTTTTTTTAATTTTTAAATTTTTTTTTAATTTTTAATTTTTTTTTTTAATTTTTGAAAATTTTTCTAAATTTTTTTAAAATTTTTTTAAAAGTATTATTTTTTTATTTCAAAAATGTTTTTCATTTTCTTTAATTTTTTCAAATTTTTAAAATTTTTTAAAATTTTCTTATATTTTTTTTTAATTTTTAAAAAAATTTTTAAATTTTTAAAATTTTTTTTTTTAAATTTTTTTTAAAATTTTTATTTTAATTTTTTTTAATTTTAATTTTTTTTTAAATTATTTATATTCTTTTAAATTTTTTAATTTAATTTTTTTTAATTTTTAAATTTTTTTTAACTTTAAATTTTTTTTTAATTTTTAAAATTTTTTTTTTAATTTTTAAATTTTTTTTTTAATTTTTAAATTTTTTTTTATTTTTTTTTTAATCTTTGAAAATTTTTCTAATTTTTTAAAAATTTTTTTAAAAGTATAATTTTTTTATTTCAAAAATGTTTTTTAATTTCTTTTAATTTTTTTTCTTTTATTTTAATTTTTTTAATTTTTTTAATTTTTTTTTAATTTTCTTCTAATTTTTTTTAATTTTTAAAATTTCTAATTTTTTTTAATTTTTAAAATTTTAAAAAAAATTTTTTATTCTTTTTAATTTTTGAAAATTTTTCTAATTTTTGTTTTAATTTTTTTAAAAGTATTATTTTTTTATTTCAAAAATGTTTTTAATTTTTTTTAATTTTTTCAAATTTTTAAATTTTTTTGTAATTTTTAAATTTTTTTTTTAATTTTTTTTAATTTTTTTTTAAATTTTTAAATTTTTTTTAATTTTTAAATTTTTTTTAATTTTTTTTTAATTTTTGAAAATTTTTTTAAAACTTTTTTTAAAAATTCTTTTAAAATTTTTTTAAAATTTTTTTAAAAATTTTTTTAAAATTTTTTTTAAAATTTTTTAAATTTTTTTTTAAATTTTTAAATTTTTTTAATTTTTAAAATTTTTTTAATTTTTTTTTTAATTTTTGAAATTTTCTTAAAACTTTTTTTTTTTAAATTTTTAAAATTTTCTTTAATTTTTAAAAAATGTCTTTGCTTTATTTTTATTTAAATTTTTTAAAAAAATTTTAAAATTTTTTTTTAAAAATATGTTTCAATTTTTTTTAACAAAATTAAAAAAAAAATTATTTATTTTTTAATTTTTTTTATATTTTTTAATTTTTTAATTTTTTAATTTTTTAATTTTTTTTATTTTTTTTTAATTTTTGAAAATTTTCTAAAATTTTTTTTAAATTTTTTAAAATTTTTTTTTAAATTTTTAAAAAAAAATTTTTTTAAATTTCTATTTTAATTTTTTTTAATTTTAAATTTTTTTTAATTTTTAAAATTTTTTTATTTTTTTTTCAAAATTTTTCTAAATTTTTTTTTAATTTTTTAAAAGTATTATTTTTTTATTTCAAAAATGTTTTTAATTTTTTTAAATTTTTTTCAAATTTTTAAATTTTTTTCAAAATTTTTAAATTTTTTCAAATTTTTAAATTTTTTTTAAATTTTCTTATATTTTTTTTTAATTTCTAAAAATTTTTTTAAATTTTTTAAAATTTTTTTTAAATTTTTTTTTAAATTTTTATTTTAATTTTTTTTTAATTTAAATTTTTTTTTAATATTATTTATATTCTTTTAATTTTTTTAATTTAATTTTTTTTTAATTTTTAAATTTTTTTTAATTTTTCATTTTTTTTTTAAATTTTTGAAAATTTTTCTAAATTTTTTTAAAATTTTTTTAAAAGTATTATTTTTTTATTTCAAAAATGTTTTTCATTTTCTTTAATTTTTTTCAAATTTTTAAAATTTTTTAAAATTTTCTTATATTTTTTTTTAATTTTTAAAAAAATTTTTAATTTTTAAAATTTTTTTTTTTTAAATTTTTTTTAAAATTTTTATTTTAATTTTTTTTAATTTTAATTTTTTTTTAAAATTATTTATATTCTTTTAAATTTTTTAATTTAATTTTTTTTAATTTTTAAATTTTTTTAACTTTAAATTTTTTTTTAATTTTTAAAATTTTTTTTTAATTTTTAAATTTTTTTTTTAATTTTTAAATTTTTTTTTATTTTTTTTTTAATCTTTGAAAATTTTTCTAATTTTTTAAAAATTTTTTTAAAAGTATAATTTTTTATTTCAAAAATGTTTTTAATTTCTTTTAATTTTTTTTCTTTTATTTTAATTTTTTTATTTTTTTAATTTTTTTTAATTTTCTTCTAATTTTTTTTAATTTTTAAAATTTTAAAAAAATTTTTTATTCTTTTTAATTTTTGAAAATTTTTCTAATTTTTGTTTTAATTTTTTTAAAAGTATTATTTTTTATTTCAAAAATGTTTTTAATTTTTTTAATTTTTCAAATTTTTAAATTTTTTTTAATTTTTAAATTTTTTTTTTAATTTTTTTAATTTTTTTTTTAAATTTTTAAATTTTTTTTAATTTTTAAATTTTTTTTTAATTTTTTTTTAATTTTTGAAATTTTTTTTAAAACTTTTTTTAAAAATTCTTTTAAAATTTTTTAAAATTTTTTTAAAAATTTTTTTAAATTTTTTTTAAAATTTTTTTAAAATTTTTTTTAAATTTTTAAATTTTTTTTAATTTTTAAAATTTTTTTAATTTTTTTTTTAATTTTTGAAATTTTCTTAAAACTTTTTTTTTTAAATTTTTAAAATTTTCTTTAATTTTTTAAAAAATTTCTTTGCTTTATTTTTATTTAAATTTTTTAAAAAATTTTAAATTTTTTTTTAAAAATATGTTTCAATTTTTTTAACAAAATTAAAAAAAAATTATTTATTTTTTAATTTTTTTTTATATTTTTAATTTTTTAATTTTTTTAATTTTTTAATTTTTTTATTTTTTTTTAATTTTTTGAAAATTTTTTAAAATTTTTTAAAATTTTTTTAAATTTTTTTTAAATTTTTAAAAAAAAATTTTTTAAATTTCTATTTTAATTTTTTTTTTAATTTTAAATTTTTTTTTTAATTTTTAAAATTTTTTTATTTTTTTTCAAAATTTTTCTAAATTTTTTTTTAATTTTTTTAAAAGTATTATTTTTCTCTTTCAAAAATGTTTTTTAATTCTTTTTTAATTTTATCAAATTTTAAAATTTTTTTTAAATTTTCTTATAATTTTTTTTAATTTTTAAAATTTTTTTAATTTTTTTTTAATTTTTTTTAAATTTTAAATTTTTAATTTTTAAAATTTTTTAAAATTTTTTTAAAATTATAATTTTTTTATTTCAAAAAATGTCCTTTAATTTTTTAAAATTTTTTTCTTTTATTTTATTTTTTTTAATTTTTTAATATTTTAATTTTTTTTTAAATTTTCTTATATTTTTTTTTAATTTTTAAAATTTTTTTAACATTTTTTTAAATTTTCTTTTATTTTTTTTTTGAATTTTTTGAATTTTTCTAAATTTTTGTTTAATTTTTTTAAAAGTATTATTTTTTTATTTCAAAAATGTTTTTTAATTTTTTTTAATTTCTTCAAATTTTTAAATTTTTTTTTAATTTTTCTTATAATTTTTTTTTAATTTTTAAATTTTTTTTTATTTTTTTTAATTTTTGAAAATTTTCTAAATTTTTTTTAATTTTTTTAAAAGTATTATTTTTTTATTTCAAAAATGTTTTTAATTTTTTAAAATTTTTTTCAAATTTTTAAATTTTTTTCAAATTTTTAAATTTTTTTCAAATTTTTAAATTTTTTTAAAATTTTCTTATAATTTTTTTACATTTTTTTAAAATTTTTTAAAAATTTTCTTTGCTTTATTTATATTTAAATTTTTTAAAATTATTTAAAAAAAAATTTTAAATTTGTTTCAATTTTTTAACAAAATTAAAAAAAAATTATTTATTTTTTAATTTTTTTAATTTTTAAATTTTTTTTAAAATTATTTATATTTTTTAATTTTTTAATTTTTTAATTTTTTTAATTTTTAAAATTTTTTTAACATTTTTTTAAATTTTCTTTTATTTTTTTTTGAATTTTTTTGAATTTTTCTAAATTTTTGTTTAATTTTTTTAAAAGTATTATTTTTTTATTTCAAAAATGTTTTTTAATTTTTTTTAATTTCTTCAAATTTTTAAATTTTTTTTTAATTTTTCTTATAATTTTTTTTTAATTTTTAAATTTTTTTTAATTTTTAAATTTTTTTTTTAATTTTTTTAAATTTTTTTTTAAATTTTTAAATTTATTTTAATTTTTAAATTTTTTTAAATTTTTTTTTAATTTTTGAAAATTTTTTAAAACTTTTTTTAAAAAATTCTTTTAAAATTTTTTTAAAATTTTTTAAAATTTTTTTAAAATTTTTTAAAATTTTTTTTAAAATTTTTTTAAAATTTTTTTAAAATTTTTTTTTAAATTTTTAAATTTTTTTTAATTTTTAAAATTTTTTTTAATTTTTTTTTAATTTTTGAAATTTTCTTAAAACTTTTTTTTTTAAATTTTAAAATTTTTTTTTAATTTTTTAAAAAATTTCTTTGCTTTATTTTTATTTAAATTTTTTAAAAAAATTAAAAATTTTTTTTTAAAAATATGTTTCAATTTTTTTAACAAAATTAAAAAAAATTATTTATTTTTTAATTTTTTTTATTTTTTAATTTTTTAATTTTTTTAATTTTTAAAATTTTTTAAATTTTCTTTTTAATTTTTGAAAATTTTTCTAAATTTTTTTTTAATTTTTTTAAAAGTATTATTTTTTTATTTCAAAAATGTTTTTTATTTTTTTTTAATTTTTTCAAATTTTCAATTTTTTTTAAAATTTTCTTATAATTTTTTTACATTTTTTTTAAATTTTTTAAAAATTTTCTTTGCTTTATTTATATTTAAATTTTTTAAAATTATTTTAAAAAAATTTTAAATTTTGTTTCAATTTTTTAACAAAATTAAAAAAAATTATTTATTTTTTAATTTTTTTAATTTTTAAATTTTTTTTTAAATTATTTATATTTTTTAATTTTTTTAATTTTTTAAATTTTTAATTTTTAAATTTTTTTTTAATTTTTTTAAATTTTTTTTTAAATTTTAATTTTTTTTTTAAAATTTTAAAACTTTTTAAAATTTTTTTAAAATTATAATTTTTTTATTTCAAAAAATGTTTTTTAATTTTTTAAAAGTATTATTTTTTTATTTCAAAAATGTTTTAATTTTTTATAATTTTTTTCAAATTTTAAATTTTTTCAAATTTTAAATTTTTTTCAAATTTTTAAATTTTTTCAAATTTTTAAATTTTTTTTAAATTTTCTTATATTTTTTTTTAATTTCTAAAAATTTTTTTAAATTTTAAAAATTTTTTTTTAATTTTTTTTAAATTTTTATTTTAATTTTTTTTTAATTTAAATTTTTTTTTAATATTATTTATATTCTTTTAATTTTTTATTTAATTTTTTTTTAATTTTTAAATTTTTTTTAATTTTTAATTTTTTTTTTAATTTTTGAAAATTTTTCTAAATTTTTTTTAAATTTTTTTAAAAGTATTATTTTTTTATTTCAAAAATGTTTTTAATTTTCTTTAATTTTTCAAATTTTTAAAATTTTTTAAAATTTTCTTATATTTTTTTTAATTTTTAAAAAAATTTTTAAATTTTTTAAAAATTTTTTTTTAAATTTTTTTTAAAATTTTTATTTTAATTTTTTTTAATTTTTATTTTTTTTTTAAATTATTTATATTCTTTTAAATTTTTAATTTAATTTTTTTTTAATTTTTAAATTTTTTTAACTTTAAATTTTTTTTTAATTTTTAAATTTTTTTTTTAATTTTTAAATTTTTTTTTAATTTTTAAATTTTTTTTTATTTTTTTTTTAATCTTTGAAAATTTTTCTAATTTTTAAAAATTTTTTTAAAAGTATAATTTTTTTATTTCAAAAATGTTTTTTAATTTCTTTTAATTTTTTTTTCTTTTATTTTAATTTTTTTAATTTTTTTAATTTTTTTTAAATTTTCTTCTAATTTTTTTAATTTTTAAAATTTTAAAAAAAATTTTTTATTCTTTTTAATTTTTGAAAATTTTTCTAATTTTTGTTTTAATTTTTTTAAAAGTATTATTTTTTTATTTCAAAAATGTTTTTAATTTTTTTAATTTTTCAAATTTTTAAATTTTTTTTTAATTTTTAAATTTTTTTTTTAATTTTTTTAATTTTTTTTTTTAAATTTTTAAATTTTTTTCAATTTTTAAAATTTTTTTTAATTTTTTTTAATTTTTGAAAATTTTTTAAAACTTTTTTTAAAAATTCTTTTAAAATTTTTTTAAAATTTTTTTAAAATTTTTTTAAAATTTTTTTAAAATTTTTTTAAATTTTTTTTTAAATTTTTAAATTTTTTTAATTTTTAAAATTTTTTTAATTTTTTTTTAATTTTTGAAATTTTCTTAAACTTTTTTTTTTAAATTTTTAAAATTTTCTTTAATTTTTTAAAAAATTTCTTTGCTTTATTTTTATTTAAATTTTTTAAAAAAATTTTAAATTTTTTTTAAAAATATGTTTCAATTTTTTTAACAAAATTAAAAAAAAAATTATTTATTTTTTAATTTTTTTTATATTTTTTAATTTTTTAATTTTTTAATTTTTTAATTTTTTTTTATTTTTTTTTTAATTTTTTTTATTTTTTTTTAATTTTTGAAAATTTTTCTAAAATTTTTTTAAATTTTTAAAATTTTTTTTTAAATTTTTTAAAAAAAATTTTTTTAAATTTCTATTTTAATTTTTTTTAATTTTAAATTTTTTTTAATTTTTAAAATTTTTTTTATTTTTTTTCAAAATTTTTCTAAATTTTTTTTTAATTTTTTTAAAAGTATTATTTTTTATTTCAAAAATGATTTTTAATTTTTTTTAATTTCTTCAAATTTTAAATTTTTTTTAATTTTTCTTATAATTTTTTTTTAATTTTTAAATTTTTTTATTTTTTTTTAATTTTTGAAAATTTTTCTAATTTTTTTTTAATTTTTTTAAAAGTATTATTTTTTTATTTCAAAAATGTTTTTAATTTTTTTAAATTTTTTTCAAATTTTTAAATTTTTTTCAAATTTTTAAATTTTTTTCAAATTTTAAATTTTTTTCAAATTTTAAATTTTTTCAAATTTTTAAATTTTTTTTCAAATTTTTAAATTTTTTTTAAATTTACTTATATTTTTTTTTAATTTCTAAAAATTTTTTTAAATTTTTTAAAATTTTTTTTAAATTTTTTTTTAAATTTTTATTTTAATTTTTTTTTAATTTAAATTTTTTTTTAATATTATTTATATTCTTTTAATTTTTTTAATTTAATTTTTTTTTAATTTTTAAATTTTTTTTAATTTTTAATTTTTTTTTTAATTTTTGAAAATTTTTCTAAATTTTTTTTAAATTTTTTTAAAAGAATTATTTTTTTATTTCAAAAATGTTTTTAATTTTCTTTAATTTTATCAAATTTTTAAATTTTTTTTAAATTTTCTTATAATTTTTTTTAATTTTTAAAATTTTTTTAATTTTTTTTTAATTTTTTTTTAAATTTTTAAATTTTTAAATTTTTAAATTTTTTAAAATTTTTTTAAAATTATAATTTTTTTATTTAAAAAAATGTCTTTTAATTTTTTTAAAATTTTTTTTCTTTTATTTTATTTTTTTTAATTTTTTTAATATTTTAATTTTTTTTTAAATTTTCTTATAATTTTTTTTTAATTTTTAAAAATTTTTTAACATTTTTTTAAATTTCTTTTATTTTTTTTTGAATTTTTTGAAATTTTCTAAATTTTTGTTTAATTTTTTTAAAAGTATTATTTTTTTATTTCAAAAATGTTTTTTAATTTTTTTTAATTTCTTCAAATTTTTAAATTTTTTTTAATTTTTCTTATAATTTTTTTTTAATTTTTAAATTTTTTTTTATTTTTTTTAATTTTTGAAAATTTTTCTAAATTTTTTTTAATTTTTTTAAAAGTATTATTTTTTTATTTCAAAAATGTTTTTAATTTTTTTAAATTTTTTCAAATTTTTAAATTTTTTTCAAATTTTTAAATTTTTTAAAATTTTCTTATAATTTTTTACATTTTTTTAAAATTTTTTAAAAATTTTCTTTGCTTTATTTATATTTAAATTTTTTAAAATTATTTCAAAAAAAAATTTTTAAATTTGTTTCAATTTTTTAACAAAATTAAAAAAAATTATTTATTTTTTAATTTTTTTAATTTTTAAATTTTTTTTTAAATTATTTATATTTTTTAATTTTTTTAATTTTTTTAATTTTTTAATTTTTTTAATTTTTAAAATTTTTTTAACATTTTTTTAAATTTTCTTTTATTTTTTTTGAATTTTTTTGAATTTTTCTAAATTTTTGTTTAATTTTTTTAAAAGTATTATTTTTTTATTTCAAAAATGTTTTTTAATTTTTTTTAATTTCTTCAAATTTTTAAATTTTTTTTTAATTTTTCTTATAATTTTTTTTTAATTTTTAAATTTTTTTTTAATTTTTAAATTTTTTTTTTAATTTTTTTAAATTTTTTTTAAATTTTTAAATTTATTTTAATTTTTAAAATTTTTTAAAATTTTTTTTTAATTTTTGAAAATTTTTTTAAAACTTTTTTTAAAAATTCTTTTAAAATTTTTTTAAAATTTTTTTAAAATTTTTTTAAAATTTTTTTAAAATTTTTTTTAAAATTTTTTTAAAATTTTTTTAAAAATTTTTTTTAAATTTTTAAATTTTTTTTAATTTTTAAAATTTTTTTTAATTTTTTTTTTAATTTTGAAATTTTCTTAAAACTTTTTTTTTTAAATTTTAAAATTTTTTTTTAATTTTTTAAAAAATTTCTTTGCTTTATTTTTATTTAAATTTTTAAAAAAATTTTAAATTTTTTTTTAAAAATATGTTTCAATTTTTTTAACAAAATTAAAAAAAAATTATTTATTTTTTAATTTTTTTTTTATTTTTTAATTTTTTAATTTTTTTAATTTTTAAAATTTTTTAAATTTTCTTTTTAATTTTTGAAAATTTTTCTAAATTTTTTTTTAATTTTTTTAAAAGTATTATTTTTTTATTTCAAAAATGTTTTTTATTTTTTTTTAATTTTTTCAAATTTTCAATTTTTTTTTAAATTTTCTTATAATTTTTTTACATTTTTTTTAAATTTTTAAAAATTTTCTTTGCTTTATTTATATTTAAATTTTTTAAATTATTTAAAAAAAATTTTTAAATTTGTTTCAATTTTTTAACAAAATTAAAAAAAATTATTTATTTTTTAATTTTTTTAATTTTTAAATTTTTTTTTAAATTATTTATATTTTTTAATTTTTTTAATTTTTTAAATTTTTTTAATTTTTAAAATTTTTTTTTAATTTTTTTTAATTTTTTTTTAAATTTTTAATTTTTTTTTTAAATTTTTAAAACTTTTTAAAATTTTTTTAAAATTATAATTTTTTTATTTCAAAAAATGTTTTTTAATTTTTTAAAAGTTTTATTTTTTTATTTAAAAAATGTTTTTAATTTTTTATAATTTTTTTCAAATTTTTAAATTTTTTTCAAATTTTTAAATTTTTTTCAAATTTTAAAATTTTTTCAAATTTTTAAATTTTTTTTAAATTTTCTTATATTTTTTTTAATTTCTAAAAATTTTTTAAATTTTTTAAAATTTTTTTTTAATTTTTTTTTAAATTTTTATTTTAATTTTTTTTAATTTAAATTTTTTTTTAATATTATTTATATTCTTTTAATTTTTTTAATTTAATTTTTTTAATTTTTAAATTTTTTTTTAATTTTTAATTTTTTTTTTTAATTTTTGAAAATTTTTCTAAAATTTTTTTTAAATTTTTTTAAAAGTATTATTTTTTTATTTCAAAAATGTTTTTAATTTTCTTTAATTTTTTCAAATTTTTAAAATTTTTTAAAATTTTCTTATATTTTTTTTTAATTTTTAAAAAA
>NW_027486627.1:0-21291 GCF_050908995.1 Andrena cerasifolii | reverse complement strand
ACAGGAGAACATGCCGTCGATAGAGATGGCACAAAGTAACGTCTCCGGAGAGCAAATCAAAGAGCAGGAAGTGGCGCAGATGTTTCGCGACAGTGACTGTTTAACGAAGAGTCGCACAATTATCGAACGCCTCTTGAAAGGCCTGCGCCTCTGATTTGATACTTTTAAGCGATGCCTTTGAAGTTGATATTTAGTATACCTCTTTCCACTTCATGTTTTCCTGATATATTGGCCAAAATCTAGCAAAAATTTTCAGAATGCACAGAATTGGGCTTTGTAACAGAAAAACATGCCGTCGAAAGAGATGGCACAAAGTAACGTCTCCGGAGAGCAAATCAAAGAGCGAGATGTGGCGCAGATGTTTCGAGACAGTGACAGATTAACGAAGAGACGCAGAATCTTCGAACGCCTCTTGAAAGGCCTGCGCCTCTTATTTGCAACTTTAAGGCGATGCCTTTGAAGCTGAAATTTAGTATACCTCTTTCCACTTCATGTTCTCCTGATATATTGGCCAATATCTGGCGAAAATTTTCAGAATGCACAGAATTGGGCTTTGTAACAGGAGAACATGCCGTCGAAAGAGATGGCACAAAGTAACGTCTCCGGAGGGCAAATCAATGAGCGAGAAGTTGCGCAGATGTTTCGAGACAGTGACTGTTTCACGAAGAGACGCAGAATTTTCGAACGCCTCTTGAAAGGCCTGCGCCTCTTAATTGCAACTTTAAGGCGATGCCTTTGAAGCTGAAATTTAGTATACCTCTTTCCACTTCATGTCCTCCTGATATATTGGCCAAAATCTGGCGAAAATTTTCAGAATGCACAGAATTGGGCGTTGTAACAGGAGAACATGCCGTCGAAAGAGATGGCACAAAGTAACGTCTCCGGAGAGCAAATCAAAAAGCGAGAAGTGGCGCAGATGTTTCGAGACAGTGACTGTTTCACGAAGTGACGCAGAATTTTCGAACGCCTCTTGAAAGGCCTGCGCGTCTTATTTGCAACTTTAAGGCGATGCCTTTGAAGCTGAAATTTAGTATACCTCTTTCCACTTCATGTTCTCCTGATATATTGGCCAAAATCTGGCGAAAATTTTCCGAATGCAACAAAATTGGGCTTTGTAACAGGAGAACATGCCGTCGATTCAGAGGGCACAAAGTAACGTCTCCGGAGAACAAATCAATGAGCGCGAAGTGGCGCAGAAGTTTCGCGACAGTGACTGTTTAACGAAGAGTCGCACAATTATCGAACGCCTCTTGAAAGGCCTGCGCCTCTTAATTCCAACTTTAAGGCGATGCCTTTGTAGCTGAAATTTAGTATACCTCTTTCCACTTCATGTTCTCCTGACATATTGGCCAAAATCTGGCGAAAATTTTCCGAATGCACAAAATTGGGCTTTGTAACAGGAGAACATGCCGTCGAAAGAGATGGCACAAAGTAACGTCTCCGGAGGGCAAATCAATGAGCGAGAAGTGGCGCAGATGTTTCGAGACAGTGACTGTTTAACGAAGAGTCGCACAATTATCGAACGCCTCTTGAAAGGCCTGCGCCTCTGATTTGATACTTTTAAGCGATGCCTTTGAAGTTGATATTTAGTATACCTCTTTCCACCTAATGTTCTCCTGATATATTGGCCAAAATCTGGCGAAAATTTTCAGAATGCACAGAATTGGGCTTTGTAACAGGAGAACATGCCGTCGAAAGAGATGGCACAAAGTAACGTCTCCGGAGAGCAAATCAAAGAGCGAGATGTGGCGCAGATGTTTCGAGACAGTGACAGATTAACGAAGAGACGCAGAATTTTCGAACGCCTCTTGAAAGGCCTGCGCCTCTTAATTGCAACTTTAAGGCGATGCCTTTGATGCTGAAATTTAGTATACCTCTTTCCACTTCATGTTCTCCTGATATATTGGCCAAAATCTGGCGAAAATTTGCAGAATGCACAGAATTGGGCGTTGTAACAGGAGAACATGCCGTCGAAAGAGATGGCACAAAGTAACGTCTCCGGAGAGCAAATCAAAAAGCGAGAAGTGGCGCAGGTGTTTCGAGACAGTGACTGTTTAACGAAGACACGCAGAATTTTCGAACGCCTCTTGAAAGGCCTGCGCCTCATAATTGCAACTTTAAGGCGATGCCTTTGAAGCTGAAATTTAGTATACCTCTTTCCACTTCATGTTCTCCTGATATATTGGCCAAAATTTGGCGAAAATTTTCCGAATGCACAAAATTGGGCTTTGTAACAGGAGCACATGCCGTCGATTCAGATGGCACAAAGTAACGTCTCCGGAGAACAAATCAAAGAGCGAGAAGTGGCGCAGACGTTTCGAGACAGTGACTGTTTAACGAGGAAACGCAGAATTTTCGAACGACTCTTGAAAGGCCGGCGCCTCTTATTTGCAACTTTAAGGCGATGCCTTTGAAGCTGAAATTTGGTATACCTCTTTCCACTTCATGTTCTCCTGATATATTGGCCAAAATCTAGCGAAAATTTTCAGAATGCACAACATTGGGCTTTGTAACAGGAGAACATGCCGTCGATTCAGATGGCACAAAGTAACGTCTCCGGAGAACAAATCAAAGAGCGAGAAGTGGCGCAGACGTTTCGAGACAGTGACTGTTTAACGAGGAAACGCAGAATTTTCGAACGACTCTTGAAAGGCCGGCGCCTCTTATTTGCAACTTTAAGGCGATGCCTTTGAAGCTGAAATTTGGTATACCTCTTTCCACTTCATGTTCTCCTGATATATTGGCCAAAATCTAGCGAAAATTTTCAGAATGCACAACATTGGGCTTTGTAACAGGAGAACATGCCGTCGAAAGAGATGGCACAAAGTAACGTCTCCGGAGGGCAAATCAATGAGCGCGAAGTGGCGCAGATGTTTCGCGACAGTGACTGTTTAACGAGGAGTCGCACAATTATCGAACGCCTCTTGAAAGGCCTGCGCCTCTGATTTGATACTTTTAAGCGATGCCTTTGAAGTTGATATTTAGTATACCTCTTTCCACCTAATGTTCTCCTGATATATTGGCCAAAATCTGGCGAAAATTTTCAGAATGCACAGAATTGGGCTTTGTAACAGGAGAACATGCCGTCGAAAGAGATGGCACAAAGTAACGTCTCCGGAGAGCAAATCAAAGAGCGAGATGTGGCGCAGATGTTTCGAGACAGTGACAGATTAACGAAGAGACGCAGAATTTTCGAACGCCTCTTGAAAGGCCTGCGCCTCTTAATTGCAACTTTAAGGCGATGCCTTTGATGCTGAAATTTAGTATACCTCTTTCCACTTCATGTTCTCCTGATATATTGGCCAAAATCTGGCGAAAATTTGCAGAATGCACAGAATTGGGCGTTGTAACAGGAGAACATGCCGTCGAAAGAGATGGCACAAAGTAACGTCTCCGGAGAGCAAATCAAAAAGCGAGAAGTGGCGCAGGTGTTTCGAGACAGTGACTGTTTAACGAAGAGACACAGAATTTTCGAAAGCCTCTTGAAAGGCCTGCGCCTCTTAATTGCAACTTTAAGGCGATGCCTTTGAAGCTGAAATTTAGTATACCTCTTTCCACTTCATGTTCTCCTGATATATTGGCCAAAATCTGGCGAAAATTTTCAGAATGCACAAAATTGGGCTTTGTAACAGGAGAACATGCCGTCGAAAGAGATGGCACAAAGTAACGTCTCCGGAGGGCAAATCAATGAGCGAGAAGTGGCGCAGACGTTTCGAGACAGTGACTGTTTAACGAGCAAACGCAGAATTTTCGAACGACTCTTGAAAGGCCGGCGCCTCTTATTTGCAACTTTAAAGCGATGCCTTTGAAGCTGAAATTTGGTATACCTCTTTCCACTTCATGTTCTCCTGATATATTGGCCAAAATCTGGCGAAAATTTTCAGAATGCACAAAATTGGGCTTTGTAACAGGAGAACATGCCGTCGAAAGAGATGGCACAAAGTAACGTCTCCGGAGGGCAAATCAATGAGCGAGAAGTGGCGCAGACGTTTCGAGACAGTGACTGTTTAACGAGCAAACGCAGAATTTTCGAACGACTCTTGAAAGGCCGGCGCCTCTTATTTGCAACTTTAAAGCGATGCCTTTGAAGCTGAAATTTGGTATACCTCTTTCCACTTCATGTTCTCCTGATATATTGGCCAAAATCTAGCGAAAATTTTCAGAATGCACAACATTGGGCTTTGTAACAGGAGAACATGCCGTCGAAAGAGATGGCACAAAGTAACGTCTCCGGAGGGCAAATCAATGAGCGCGAAGTGGCGCAGATGTTTCGCGACAGTGACTGTTTGACGAAGAGTCGCACAATTATCGAACGCCTCTTGAAAGGCCTGCGCCTCTGATTTGATACTTTTAAGATATGCCTTTGAAGTTGAAATTTAGTATACCTCTTTCCACTTCATGTTTTCCTGATATATTGGCCAAAATCTAGCAAAAATTTTCAGAATGCACAGAATTGGGCTTTGTAACAGGAAAACATGCCGTCGAAAGAGATGGCACAAAGTAACGTCTCCGGAGAGCAAATCAAAGAGCGAGATGTGGCGCAGATGTTTCGAGACAGTGACAGATTAACGAAGAGACGCAGAATTTTCGAACGCCTCTTGAAAGGCCTGCGCCTCTTATTTGCAACTTTAAGGCGATGCCTTTGAAGCTGAAATTTAGTATACCTCTTTCCACTTCATGTTCTCCTGATATATTGGCCAAAATCTAGCGAAAATTTTCAGAATGCACAACATTGGGCTTTGTAACAGGAGAACATGCCGTCGAAAGAGATGGCACAAAGTAACGTCTCCGGAGGGCAAATCAATGAGCGCGAAGTGGCGCAGATGTTTCGCGACAGTGACTGTTTAACGAGGAGTCGCACAATTATCGAACGCCTCTTGAAAGGCCTGCGCCTCTGATTTGATACTTTTAAGCGATGCCTTTGAAGTTGATATTTAGTATACCTCTTTCCACCTAATGTTCTCCTGATATATTGGCCAAAATCTGGCGAAAATTTTCAGAATGCACAGAATTGGGCTTTGTAACAGGAGAACATGCCGTCGAAAGAGATGGCACAAAGTAACGTCTCCGGAGGGCAAATCAGTGAGCGAGAAGTTGCGCAGATGTTTCGAGACAGTGACTGTTTCACGAAGAGACGCAGAATTTTCGAACGCCTCTTGAAAGGCCTGCGCCTCTTAATTGCAACTTTAAGGCGATGCCTTTGATGCTGAAATTTAGTATACCTCTTTCCACTTCATGTTCTCCTGATATATTGGCCAATATCTGGCGAAAATTTGCAGAATGCACAGAATTGGGCGTTGTAACAGGAGAACATGCCGTCGAATGAGATGGCACAAAGTAACGTCTCCGGAGAGCAAATCAAAAAGCGAGAAGTGGCGCAGGTGTTTCGAGACAGTGACTGTTTAACGAAGAGACACAGAATTTTCGAAAGCCTCTTGAAAGGCCTGCGCCTCTTAATTGCAACTTTAAGGCGATGCCTTTGAAGCTGAAATTTAGTATACCTCTTTCCACTTCATGTTCTCCTGATATATTGGCCAAAATCTGGCGAAAATTTTCAGAATGCACAGAATTGGGCGTTGTAACAGGAGAACATGCCGTCGAAAGAGATGGCACAAAGTAACGTCTCCGGAGAGCAAATCAAAAAGCGAGAAGTGGCGCAGGTGTTTCGAGACAGTGACTGTTTAACGAAGAGACACAGAATTTTCGAAAGCCTCTTGAAAGGCCTGCGCCTCTTAATTGCAACTTTAAGGCGATGCCTTTGAAGCTGAAATTTAGTATACCTCTTTCCACTTCATGTTCTCCTGATATATTGGCCAAAATCTGGCGAAAATTTTCAGAATGCACAAAATTGGGCTTTGTAACAGGAGAACATGCCGTCGAAAGAGATGGCACAAAGTAACGTCTCCGGAGGGCAAATCAATGAGCGAGAAGTGGCGCAGACGTTTCGAGACAGTGACTGTTTAACGAGCAAACGCAGAATTTTCGAACGACTCTTGAAAGGCCGGCGCCTCTTATTTGCAACTTTAAAGCGATGCCTTTGAAGCTGAAATTTGGTATACCTCTTTCCACTTCATGTTCTCCTGATATATTGGCCAAAATCTAGCGAAAATTTTCAGAATGCACAACATTGGGCTTTGTAACAGGAGAACATGCCGTCGAAAGAGATGGCACAAAGTAACGTCTCCGGAGGGCAAATCAATGAGCGCGAAGTGGCGCAGATGTTTCGCGACAGTGACTGTTTGACGAAGAGTCGCACAATTATCGAACGCCTCTTGAAAGGCCTGCGCCTCTGATTTGATACTTTTAAGATATGCCTTTGAAGTTGAAATTTAGTATACCTCTTTCCACTTCATGTTTTCCTGATATATTGGCCAAAATCTAGCAAAAATTTTCAGAATGCACAGAATTGGGCTTTGTAACAGGAAAACATGCCGTCGAAAGAGATGGCACAAAGTAACGTCTCCGGAGAGCAAATCAAAGAGCGAGATGTGGCGCAGATGTTTCGAGACAGTGACAGATTAACGAAGAGACGCAGAATTTTCGAACGCCTCTTGAAAGGCCTGCGCCTCTTATTTGCAACTTTAAGGCGATGCCTTTGAAGCTGAAATTTAGTATACCTCTTTCCACTTCATGTTCTCCTGATATATTGGCCAAAATCTAGCGAAAATTTTCAGAATGCACAACATTGGGCTTTGTAACAGGAGAACATGCCGTCGAAAGAGATGGCACAAAGTAACGTCTCCGGAGGGCAAATCAATGAGCGCGAAGTGGCGCAGATGTTTCGCGACAGTGACTGTTTAACGAGGAGTCGCACAATTATCGAACGCCTCTTGAAAGGCCTGCGCCTCTGATTTGATACTTTTAAGCGATGCCTTTGAAGTTGATATTTAGTATACCTCTTTCCACCTAATGTTCTCCTGATATATTGGCCAAAATCTGGCGAAAATTTTCAGAATGCACAGAATTGGGCTTTGTAACAGGAGAACATGCCGTCGAAAGAGATGGCACAAAGTAACGTCTCCGGAGGGCAAATCAGTGAGCGAGAAGTTGCGCAGATGTTTCGAGACAGTGACTGTTTCACGAAGAGACGCAGAATTTTCGAACGCCTCTTGAAAGGCCTGCGCCTCTTAATTGCAACTTTAAGGCGATGCCTTTGATGCTGAAATTTAGTATACCTCTTTCCACTTCATGTTCTCCTGATATATTGGCCAATATCTGGCGAAAATTTGCAGAATGCACAGAATTGGGCGTTGTAACAGGAGAACATGCCGTCGAATGAGATGGCACAAAGTAACGTCTCCGGAGAGCAAATCAAAAAGCGAGAAGTGGCGCAGGTGTTTCGAGACAGTGACTGTTTAACGAAGAGACACAGAATTTTCGAAAGCCTCTTGAAAGGCCTGCGCCTCTTAATTGCAACTTTAAGGCGATGCCTTTGAAGCTGAAATTTAGTATACCTCTTTCCACTTCATGTTCTCCTGATATATTGGCCAAAATCTGGCGAAAATTTTCAGAATGCACAGAATTGGGCGTTGTAACAGGAGAACATGCCGTCGAAAGAGATGGCACAAAGTAACGTCTCCGGAGAGCAAATCAAAAAGCGAGAAGTGCCGCAGATGTTTCGAGACAGTGACTGTTTCACGAAGGGACGCAGAATTTTCGAACGCCTCTTGAAAGGCCTGCGCCTCTTATTTGCAACTTTAAGGCGATGCCTTTGAAGCTGAAATTTAGTATACCTCTTTCCACTTCATGTTCTCCTGATATATTGGCCAAAATCTGGCGAAAATTTTCAGAATGCACAGAACTGGGCTTTGTAACAGGAGAACATGCCGTCGAAAGAGATGGCACAAAGTAACGTCTCCGGAGGGCAAATCAATGAGCGAGAAGTTGCGCAGATGTTTCGAGACAGTGACTGTTTCACGAAGAGACGCAGAATTTTCGAACGCCTCTTGAAAGGCCTGCGCCTCTTAATTGCAACTTTAAGGCGATGCCTTTGAAGCTGAAATTTAGTATACCACTTTCCACTTAATGTTCTCCTGATATATTGGCCAAAATCTGGCGAAAATTTTCCGAATGCACAAAATTGGGCTTTGTAACAGGAGAACATGCCGTCGAAAGAGATGGCACAAAGTAACGTCTCCGGAGGGCAAACCAATGAGCGAGAAGTGGCGCAGATGTTTCGAGACAGTGACTGTTTAACGAAGAGTCGCACAATTTTCGAACGCCTCTTGAAAGGCCTGCGCCTCTTATTTGCAAGTTTAAGGCGATGCCTTTGATGCTGAAATTTAGTATACCTCTTTCCACTTCATGTTCTCCTGATATATTGGCCAAAATCTGGCGAAAATTTGCAGAATGCACAGAATTGGGCGTTGTAACAGGAGAACATGCCGTCGAAAGAGATGGCACAAAGTAACGTCTCCGGAGAGCAAATCAAAAAGCGAGAAGTGGCGCAGATATTTCGAGACTGTGACTTTTTAACGAAGACACGCAGAATTTTCGAACGCCTCTTGAAAGGCCTGCGCCTCTTAATTGCAACTTTAAGGCGATGCCTTTCAAGCTGAAATTTAGTATACCTCTTTCCACTTCATGTTCTCCTGATATATTGGCCAAAATCTGGCGAAAATTTTCCGAATGCACAAAATTGGGCTTTGTAACAGGAGAACATGCGGTCGAAAGAGATGGCACAAAGTCACGTTTCCGGAGAGCAAATCAAGGAGCGAGAAGTGGCGCAGGGGTTTCGAGACAGTGACTGTTTAACGAAGAGATGCAGAATTTTCGAACGCCTCTTGAAAGGCCTGCGCCTCTTATTTGATACTTTTAAGCGATGCCTTTGAAGCTGAAATTTAGTATACCTCTTTCCACTTCATTTTCTCCTGATTTATTGGCCAAAATCTGGCGAAAACTTCGAGAATACACAAAATTGGGCTTTGTAACAGGAGAACATGCCGTCGAAAGAGATGGCACAAAGTAACGTCTCCGGAGGGCAAATCAATGAGCGCGAAGTGGCGCAGATGTTTCGCGACAGTGACTGTTTAACGAGGAGTCGCACAATTATCGAACGCCTCTTGAAAGGCCTGCGCCTCTGATTTGATACTTTTAAGCGATGCCTTTGAAGTTGATAATTAGTATACCTCTTTCCACCTCATGTTCTCCTGATATATTGGCCAAAATCTGGCGAAAATTTTCCGAATGCACAAAATTGGGCTTTGTAACAGGAGAACATGCCGTCGAAAGAGATGGCACAAAGTAACGTCTCCGGAGGGCAAACCAATGAGCGAGAAGTGGCGCAGATGTTTCGAGACAGTGACTGTTTAACGAAGAGTCGCACAATTTTCGAACGCCTCTTGAAAGGCCTGCGCCTCTTATTTGCAAGTTTAAGGCGATGCCTTTGATGCTGAAATTTAGTATACCTCTTTCCACTTCATGTTCTCCTGATATATTGGCCAAAATCTGGCGAAAATTTGCAGAATGCACAGAATTGGGCGTTGTAACAGGAGAACATGCCGTCGAAAGAGATGGCACAAAGTAACGTCTCCGGAGAGCAAATCAAAAAGCGAGAAGTGGCGCAGATATTTCGAGACAGTGACTTTTTAACGAAGACACGCAGAATTTTCGAACGCCTCTTGAAAGGCCTGCGCCTCTTAATTGCAACTTTAAGGCGATGCCTTTGAAGCTGAAATTTAGTATACCTCTTTCCACTTCATGTTCTCCTGATATATTGGCCAAAATCTGGCGAAAATTTTCCGAATGCACAAAATTGGGCTTTGTAACAGGAGAACATGACGTCGAAAGAGATGGCACAAAGTAACGTTTCCGGAGAGCAAATCAAGGAGCGAGAAGTGGCGCAGGGGTTTCGAGACAGTGACTGTTTAACGAAGAGATGCAGAATTTTCGAACGCCTCTTGAAAGGCCTGCGCCTCTTATTTGATACTTTTAAGCGATGCCTTTGAAGCTGAAATTTAGTATACCTCTTTCCACTTCATTTTCTCCTGATTTATTGGCCAAAATCTGGCGAAAACTTCGAGAATACACAAAATTGGGCTTTGTAACAGGAGAACATGCCGTCGAAAGAGATGGCACAAAGTAACGTCTCCGGAGGGCAAATCAATGAGCGCGAAGTGGCGCAGATGTTTCGCGACAGTGACTGTTTAACGAGGAGTCGCACAATTATCGAACGCCTCTTGAAAGGCCTGCGCCTCTGATTTGATACTTTTAAGCGATGCCTTTGAAGTTGATATTTAGTATACCTCTTTCCACCTCATGTTCTCCTGATATATTGGCCAAAATCTGGCGAAAATTTGCAGAATGCACAGAATTGGGCGTTGTAACAGGAGAACATGCCGTCGAAAGAGATGGCACAAAGTAACGTCTCCGGAGAGCAAATCAAGGAGCGAGAAGTGGCGCAGGGGTTTCGAGACAGTGACTGTTTAACGAAGAGATGCAGAATTTTCGAACGCCTCTTGAAAGGCCTGCGCCTCTTATTTGATACTTTTAAGCGATGCCTTTGAAGCTGAAATTTAGTATACCTCTTTCCACTTCATTTTCTCCTGATTTATTGGCCAAAATCTGGCGAAAACTTCGAGAATACACAAAATTGGGCTTTGTAACAGGAGAACATGCCGTCGAAAGAGATGGCACAAAGTAACGTCTCCGGAGGGCAAATCAATGAGCGCGAAGTGGCGCAGATGTTTCGCGACAGTGACTGTTTAACGAGGAGTCGCACAATTATCGAACGCCTCTTGAAAGGCCTGCGCCTCTGATTTGATACTTTTAAGCGATGCCTTTGAAGTTGATAATTAGTATACCTCTTTCCACCTCATGTTCTCCTGATATATTGGCCAAAATCTGGCGAAAATTTTCCGAATGCACAAAATTGGGCTTTGTAACAGGAGAACATGCCGTCGAAAGAGATGGCACAAAGTAACGTCTCCGGAGGGCAAACCAATGAGCGAGAAGTGGCGCAGATGTTTCGAGACAGTGACTGTTTAACGAAGAGTCGCACAATTTTCGAACGCCTCTTGAAAGGCCTGCGCCTCTTATTTGCAAGTTTAAGGCGATGCCTTTGATGCTGAAATTTAGTATACCTCTTTCCACTTCATGTTCTCCTGATATATTGGCCAAAATCTGGCGAAAATTTGCAGAATGCACAGAATTGGGCGTTGTAACAGGAGAACATGCCGTCGAAAGAGATGGCACAAAGTAACGTCTCCGGAGAGCAAATCAAAAAGCGAGAAGTGGCGCAGATATTTCGAGACAGTGACTTTTTAACGAAGACACGCAGAATTTTCGAACGCCTCTTGAAAGGCCTGCGCCTCTTAATTGCAACTTTAAGGCGATGCCTTTGAAGCTGAAATTTAGTATACCTCTTTCCACTTCATGTTCTCCTGATATATTGGCCAAAATCTGGCGAAAATTTTCCGAATGCACAAAATTGGGCTTTGTAACAGGAGAACATGACGTCGAAAGAGATGGCACAAAGTAACGTTTCCGGAGAGCAAATCAAGGAGCGAGAAGTGGCGCAGGGGTTTCGAGACAGTGACTGTTTAACGAAGAGATGCAGAATTTTCGAACGCCTCTTGAAAGGCCTGCGCCTCTTATTTGATACTTTTAAGCGATGCCTTTGAAGCTGAAATTTAGTATACCTCTTTCCACTTCATTTTCTCCTGATTTATTGGCCAAAATCTGGCGAAAACTTCGAGAATACACAAAATTGGGCTTTGTAACAGGAGAACATGCCGTCGAAAGAGATGGCACAAAGTAACGTCTCCGGAGGGCAAATCAATGAGCGCGAAGTGGCGCAGATGTTTCGCGACAGTGACTGTTTAACGAGGAGTCGCACAATTATCGAACGCCTCTTGAAAGGCCTGCGCCTCTGATTTGATACTTTTAAGCGATGCCTTTGAAGTTGATATTTAGTATACCTCTTTCCACCTCATGTTCTCCTGATATATTGGCCAAAATCTGGCGAAAATTTGCAGAATGCACAGAATTGGGCGTTGTAACAGGAGAACATGCCGTCGAAAGAGATGGCACAAAGTAACGTCTCCGGAGGGCAAATCAATGAGCGAGAAGTTGCGCAGATGTTTCGAGACAGTGACTGTTTCACGAAGAGACGCAGAATTTTCGAACGCCTCTTGAAAGGCCTGCGCCTCTTAATTGCAACTTTAAGGCGATGTCTTTGAAGCTGAAATTTAGTATACCTCTTTCCACTTCATTTTCTCCTGATTTATTGGCCAAAATCTGGCGAAAACTTCGAGAATACACAAAATTGGGCTTTGTAACAGGAGAACATGCCGTCGAAAGAGATGGCACAAAGTAACGTCTCCGGAGGGCAAATCAATGAGCGCGAAGTGGCGCAGATGTTTCGCGACAGTGACTGTTTAACGAGGAGTCGCACAATTATCGAACGCCTCTTGAAAGGCCTGCGCCTCTGATTTGATACATTTAAGCGATGCCTTTGAAGTTGATATTTAGTATACCTCTTTCCACCTCATGTTCTCCTGATATATTGGCCAAAATCTGGCGAAAATTTTCCGAATGCACAAAATTGGGCTTTGTAACAGGACAACATGCCGTCGAAAGAGATGGCACAAAGTAACGTCTCCGGAGGGCAAACCAATGAGCGAGAAGTGGCGCAGATGTTTCGAGACAGTGACTGTTTAACGAAGAGTCGCACAATTTTCGAACGCCTCTTGAAAGGCCTGCGCCTCTTATTTGCAAGTTTAAGGCGATGCCTTTGATGCTGAAATTTAGTATACCTCTTTCCACTTCATGTTCTCCTGATATATTGGCCAAAATCTGGCGAAAATTTGCAGAATGCACAGAATTGGGCGTTGTAACAGGAGAACATGCCGTCGAAAGAGATGGCACAAAGTAACGTCTCCGGAGAGCAAATCAAAAAGCGAGAAGTGGCGCAGATATTTCGAGACAGTGACTTTTTAACGAAGACACGCAGAATTTTCGAACGCCTCTTGAAAGGCCTGCGCCTCTTAATTGCAACTTTAAGGCGATGCCTTTGAAGCTGAAATTTAGTATACCTCTTTCCACTTCATGTTCTCCTGATATATTGGCCAAAATCTGGCGAAAATTTTCCGAATGCACAAAATTGGGCTTTGTAACAGGAGAACATGCCGTCGAAAGAGATGGCACAAAGTAACGTTTCCGGAGAGCAAATCAAGGAGCGAGAAGTGGCGCAGGGGTTTCGAGACAGTGACTGTTTAACGAAGAGATGCAGAATTTTCGAACGCCTCTTGAAAGGCCTGCGCCTCTTATTTGATACTTTTAAGCGATGCCTTTGAAGCTGAAATTTAGTATACCTCTTTCCACTTCATTTTCTCCTGATTTATTGGCCAAAATCTGGCGAAAACTTCGAGAATACACAAAATTGGGCTTTGTAACAGGAGAACATGCCGTCGAAAGAGATGGCACAAAGTAACGTCTCCGGAGGGCAAATCAATGAGCGCGAAGTGGCGCAGATGTTTCGCGACAGTGACTGTTTAACGAGGAGTCGCACAATTATCGAACGCCTCTTGAAAGGCCTGCGCCTCTGATTTGATACTTTTAAGCGATGCCTTTGAAGTTGATATTTAGTATACCTCTTTCCACCTCATGTTCTCCTGATATATTGGCCAAAATCTGGCGAAAATTTGCAGAATGCACAGAATTGGGCGTTGTAACAGGAGAACATGCCGTCGAAAGAGATGGCACAAAGTAACGTCTCCGGAGGGCAAATCAATGAGCGAGAAGTTGCGCAGATGTTTCGAGACAGTGACTGTTTCACGAAGAGACGCAGAATTTTCGAACGCCTCTTGAAAGGCCTGCGCCTCTTAATTGCAACTTTAAGGCGATGTCTTTGAAGCTGAAATTTAGTATACCTCTTTCCACTTCATTTTCTCCTGATTTATTGGCCAAAATCTGGCGAAAACTTCGAGAATACACAAAATTGGGCTTTGTAACAGGAGAACATGCCGTCGAAAGAGATGGCACAAAGTAACGTCTCCGGAGGGCAAATCAATGAGCGCGAAGTGGCGCAGATGTTTCGCGACAGTGACTGTTTAACGAGGAGTCGCACAATTATCGAACGCCTCTTGAAAGGCCTGCGCCTCTGATTTGATACTTTTAAGCGATGCCTTTGAAGTTGATATTTAGTATACCTCTTTCCACCTCATGTTCTCCTGATATATTGGCCAAAATCTGGCGAACATTTTCCGAATGCACAAAATTGGGCTTTGTAACAGGAGAACATGCCGTCGAAAGAGATGGCACAAAGTAACGTCTCCGGAGGGCAAACCAATGAGCGAGAAGTGGCGCAGATGTTTCGAGACAGTGACTGTTTAACGAAGAGTCGCACAATTTTCGAACGCCTCTTGAAAGGCCTGCGCCTCTTATTTGCAAGTTTAAGGCGATGCCTTTGATGCTGAAATTTAGTATACCTCTTTCCACTTCATGTTCTCCTGATATATTGGCCAAAATCTGGCGAAAATTTGCAGAATGCACAGAATTGGGCGTTGTAACAGGAGAACATGCCGTCGAAAGAGATGGCACAAAGTAACGTCTCCGGAGAGCAAATCAAAAAGCGAGAAGTGGCGCAGATATTTCGAGACAGTGACTTTTTAACGAAGACACGCAGAATTTTCGAACGCCTCTTGAAAGGCCTGCGCCTCTTAATTGCAACTTTAAGGCGATGCCTTTGAAGCTGAAATTTAGTATACCTCTTTCCACTTCATGTTCTCCTGATATATTGGCCAAAATCTGGCGAAAATTTTCCGAATGCACAAAATTGGGCTTTGTAACAGGAGAACATGCCGTCGAAAGAGATGGCACAAAGTAACGTTTCCGGAGAGCAAATCAAGGAGCGAGAAGTGGCGCAGGGGTTTCGAGACAGTGACTGTTTAACGAAGAGATGCAGAATTTTCGAACGCCTCTTGAAAGGCCTGCGCCTCTTATTTGATACTTTTAAGCGATGCCTTTGAAGCTGAAATTTAGTATACCTCTTTCCACTTCATTTTCTCCTGATTTATTGGCCAAAATCTGGCGAAAACTTCGAGAATACACAAAATTGGGCTTTGTAACAGGAGAACATGCCGTCGAAAGAGATGGCACAAAGTAACGTCTCCGGAGGGCAAATCAATGAGCGCGAAGTGGCGCAGATGTTTCGCGACAGTGACTGTTTAACGAGGAGTCGCACAATTATCGAACGCCTCTTGAAAGGCCTGCGCCTCTGATTTGATACTTTTAAGCGATGCCTTTGAAGTTGATATTTAGTATACCTCTTTCCACCTCATGTTCTCCTGATATATTGGCCAAAATCTGGCGAAAATTTGCAGAATGCACAGAATTGGGCGTTGTAACAGGAGAACATGCCGTCGAAAGAGATGGCACAAAGTAACGTCTCCGGAGGGCAAATCAATGAGCGAGAAGTTGCGCAGATGTTTCGAGACAGTGACTGTTTCACGAAGAGACGCAGAATTTTCGAACGCCTCTTGAAAGGCCTGCGCCTCTTAATTGCAACTTTAAGGCGATGTCTTTGAAGCTGAAATTTAGTATACCTCTTTCCACTTCATGTTCTCCTGATATATTGGCCAAAATCTGGCGAAAATATTCCGAATGCACAAAATTGGGCTTTGTAACAGGAGAACATGCCGTCGATTCAGATGGCACAAAGTAACGTCTCCGGAGAACAAATCAAAGAGCGAGAAGTGGCGCAGACGTTTCGAGACAGTGACTGTTTAACGAGGAAACGCAGAATTTTCGAACGACTCTTGAAAGGCCTGCGCCTCTTATTTGCAACTTTAAGGCGATGCCTTTGAAGCTGAAATTTAGTATACCTCTTTCCACTTCATGTTCTCCTGATATATTGGCCAAAATCTAGCGAAAATTTTCAGAATGCACAACATTGGGCTTTGTAACAGGAGAACATGCCGTCGAAAGAGATGGCACAAACTAACGTCTCCGGAGGGCAAATCAATGAGCGCGAAGTGGCGCAGATGTTTCGCGACAGTGACTGTTTAACGAAGAGTCGCACAATTATCGAAAGCCTCTTGAAAGGCCTGCGCCTCTGATTTGATACTTTTAAGCGATGCCTTTGAAGTTGAAATTTAGTATACCTCTTTCCACTTCATGTTTTCCTGATATATTGGCCAAAATCTAGCAAAAATTTTCAGAATGCACAGAATTGGGCTTTGTAACAGGAAAACATGCCGTCGAAAGAGATGGCACAAAGTAACGTCTCCGGAGAGCAAATCAAAGAGCGAGATGTGGCGCAGATGTTTCGAGACAGTGACAGATTAACGAAGAGACGCAGAATTTTCGAACGCCTCTTGAAAGGCCTGCGCCTCTTATTTGCAAGTTTAAGGCGATGCCTTTGATGCTGAAATTTAGTATACCTCTTTCCACTTCATGTTCTCCTGATATATTGGCCAAAATCTGGCGAAAATTTGCAGAATGCACAGAATTGGGCGTTGTAACAGGAGAACATGCCGTCGAAAGAGATGGCACAAAGTAACGTCTCCGGAGAGCAAATCAAAAAGCGAGAAGTGGTGCAGATATTTCGAGACAGTGACTTTTTAACGAAGACACGCAGAATTTTCGAACGCCTCTTGGAAGGCCTGCGCCTCTTAATTGCAACTTTAAGGCGATGCCTTTGAAGCTGAAATTTAGTATACCTCTTTCCACTTCATGTTCTCCTGATATATTGGCCAAAATCTGGCGAAAATTTTCAGAATGCACAAAATTGGGCTTTGTAACAGGAGAACATGCCGTCGATTCAGATGGCACAAAGTAACGTCTCCGGAGAACAAATCAAAGAGCGAGAAGTGGCGCAGACGTTTGGAGACAGTGACTGTTTAACGAGGAAACGCAGAATTTTCGAACGACTCTTGAAAGGCCTGCGCCTCTTATTTGCAACTTTAAGGCGATGCCTTTGAAGCTGAAATTTAGTATACCTCTTTCCACTTCATGTTCTCCTGATATATTGGCCAAAATCTGGCGAAAATTTGCAGAATGCACAGAATTGGGCGTTGTAACAGGAGAACATGCCGTCGAAAGAGATGGCACAAAGTAACGTCTCCGGAGAGCAAATCAAAAAGCGAGAAGTGGCGCAGATATTTCGAGACAGTGACTTTTTAACGAAGACACGCAGAATTTTCGAACGCCTCTTGAAAGGCCTGCGCCTCTTAATTGCAACTTTAAGGCGATGCCTTTGAAGCTGAAATTTAGTATACCTCTTTCCACTTCATGTTCTCCTGATATATTGGCCAAAATCTGGCGAAAATTTTCCGAATGCACAAAATTGGGCTTTGTAACAGGAGAACATGCCGTCGAAAGAGATGGCACAAAGTAACGTTTCCGGAGAGCAAATCAAGGAGCGAGAAGTGGCGCAGGGGTTTCGAGACAGTGACTGTTTAACGAAGAGATGCAGAATTTTCGAACGCCTCTTGAAAGGCCTGCGCCTCTTATTTGATACTTTTAAGCGATGCCTTTGAAGCTGAAATTTAGTATACCTCTTTCCACTTCATTTTCTCCTGATTTATTGGCCAAAATCTGGCGAAAACTTCGAGAATACACAAAATTGGGCTTTGTAACAGGAGAACATGCCGTCGAAAGAGATGGCACAAAGTAACGTCTCCGGAGGGCAAATCAATGAGCGCGAAGTGGCGCAGATGTTTCGCGACAGTGACTGTTTAACGAGGAGTCGCACAATTATCGAACGCCTCTTGAAAGGCCTGCGCCTCTGATTTGATACTTTTAAGCGATGCCTTTGAAGTTGATATTTAGTATACCTCTTTCCACCTCATGTTCTCCTGATATATTGGCCAAAATCTGGCGAAAATTTGCAGAATGCACAGAATTGGGCGTTGTAACAGGAGAACATGCCGTCGAAAGAGATGGCACAAAGTAACGTCTCCGGAGGGCAAATCAATGAGCGAGAAGTTGCGCAGATGTTTCGAGACAGTGACTGTTTCACGAAGAGACGCAGAATTTTCGAACGCCTCTTGAAAGGCCTGCGCCTCTTAATTGCAACTTTAAGGCGATGTCTTTGAAGCTGAAATTTAGTATACCTCTTTCCACTTCATTTTCTCCTGATTTATTGGCCAAAATCTGGCGAAAACTTCGAGAATACACAAAATTGGGCTTTGTAACAGGAGAACATGCCGTCGAAAGAGATGGCACAAAGTAACGTCTCCGGAGGGCAAATCAATGAGCGCGAAGTGGCGCAGATGTTTCGCGACAGTGACTGTTTAACGAGGAGTCGCACAATTATCGAACGCCTCTTGAAAGGCCTGCGCCTCTGATTTGATACTTTTAAGCGATGCCTTTGAAGTTGATATTTAGTATACCTCTTTCCACCTCATGTTCTCCTGATATATTGGCCAAAATCTGGCGAACATTTTCCGAATGCACAAATTGGGCTTTGTAACAGGAGAACATGCCGTCGAAAGAGATGGCACAAAGTAACGTCTCCGGAGGGCAAACCAATGAGCGAGAAGTGGCGCAGATGTTTCGAGACAGTGACTGTTTAACGAAGAGTCGCACAATTTTCGAACGCCTCTTGAAAGGCCTGCGCCTCTTATTTGCAAGTTTAAGGCGATGCCTTTGATGCTGAAATTTAGTATACCTCTTTCCACTTCATGTTCTCCTGATATATTGGCCAAAATCTGGCGAAAATTTGCAGAATGCACAGAATTGGGCGTTGTAACAGGAGAACATGCCGTCGAAAGAGATGGCACAAAGTAACGTCTCCGGAGAGCAAATCAAAAAGCGAGAAGTGGCGCAGATATTTCGAGACAGTGACTTTTTAACGAAGACACGCAGAATTTTCGAACGCCTCTTGAAAGGCCTGCGCCTCTTAATTGCAACTTTAAGGCGATGCCTTTGAAGCTGAAATTTAGTATACCTCTTTCCACTTCATGTTCTCCTGATATATTGGCCAAAATCTGGCGAAAATTTTCCGAATGCACAAAATTGGGCTTTGTAACAGGAGAACATGCCGTCGAAAGAGATGGCACAAAGTAACGTTTCCGGAGAGCAAATCAAGGAGCGAGAAGTGGCGCAGGGGTTTCGAGACAGTGACTGTTTAACGAAGAGATGCAGAATTTTCGAACGCCTCTTGAAAGGCCTGCGCCTCTTATTTGATACTTTTAAGCGATGCCTTTGAAGCTGAAATTTAGTATACCTCTTTCCACTTCATTTTCTCCTGATTTATTGGCCAAAATCTGGCGAAAACTTCGAGAATACACAAAATTGGGCTTTGTAACAGGAGAACATGCCGTCGAAAGAGATGGCACAAAGTAACGTCTCCGGAGGGCAAATCAATGAGCGCGAAGTGGCGCAGATGTTTCGCGACAGTGACTGTTTAACGAGGAGTCGCACAATTATCGAACGCCTCTTGAAAGGCCTGCGCCTCTGATTTGATACTTTTAAGCGATGCCTTTGAAGTTGATATTTAGTATACCTCTTTCCACCTCATGTTCTCCTGATATATTGGCCAAAATCTGGCGAAAATTTGCAGAATGCACAGAATTGGGCGTTGTAACAGGAGAACATGCCGTCGAAAGAGATGGCACAAAGTAACGTCTCCGGAGGGCAAATCAATGAGCGAGAAGTTGCGCAGATGTTTCGAGACAGTGACTGTTTCACGAAGAGACGCAGAATTTTCGAACGCCTCTTGAAAGGCCTGCGCCTCTTAATTGCAACTTTAAGGCGATGTCTTTGAAGCTGAAATTTAGTATACCTCTTTCCACTTCATGTTCTCCTGATATATTGGCCAAAATCTGGCGAAAATATTCCGAATGCACAAAATTGGGCTTTGTAACAGGAGAACATGCCGTCGATTCAGATGGCACAAAGTAACGTCTCCGGAGAACAAATCAAAGAGCGAGAAGTGGCGCAGACGTTTCGAGACAGTGACTGTTTAACGAGGAAACGCAGAATTTTCGAACGACTCTTGAAAGGCCTGCGCCTCTTATTTGCAACTTTAAGGCGATGCCTTTGAAGCTGAAATTTAGTATACCTCTTTCCACTTCATGTTCTCCTGATATATTGGCCAAAATCTAGCGAAAATTTTCAGAATGCACAACATTGGGCTTTGTAACAGGAGAACATGCCGTCGAAAGAGATGGCACAAACTAACGTCTCCGGAGGGCAAATCAATGAGCGCGAAGTGGCGCAGATGTTTCGCGACAGTGACTGTTTAACGAAGAGTCGCACAATTATCGAAAGCCTCTTGAAAGGCCTGCGCCTCTGATTTGATACTTTTAAGCGATGCCTTTGAAGTTGAAATTTAGTATACCTCTTTCCACTTCATGTTTTCCTGATATATTGGCCAAAATCTAGCAAAAATTTTCAGAATGCACAGAATTGGGCTTTGTAACAGGAAAACATGCCGTCGAAAGAGATGGCACAAAGTAACGTCTCCGGAGAGCAAATCAAAGAGCGAGATGTGGCGCAGATGTTTCGAGACAGTGACAGATTAACGAAGAGACGCAGAATTTTCGAACGCCTCTTGAAAGGCCTGCGCCTCTTATTTGCAAGTTTAAGGCGATGCCTTTGATGCTGAAATTTAGTATACCTCTTTCCACTTCATGTTCTCCTGATATATTGGCCAAAATCTGGCGAAAATTTGCAGAATGCACAGATTGGGCGTTGTAACAGGAGAACATGCCGTCGAAAGAGATGGCACAAAGTAACGTCTCCGGAGAGCAAATCAAAAAGCGAGAAGTGGCGCAGATATTTCGAGACAGTGACTTTTTAACGAAGACACGCAGAATTTTCGAACGCCTCTTGGAAGGCCTGCGCCTCTTAATTGCAACTTTAAGGCGATGCCTTTGAAGCTGAAATTTAGTATACCTCTTTCCACTTCATGTTCTCCTGATATATTGGCCAAAATCTGGCGAAAATTTTCAGAATGCACAGAATTGGGCTTTGTAACAGGAAAACATGCCGTCGAAAGAGATGGCACAAAGTAACGTCTCCGGAGAGCAAATCAAAGAGCGAGATGTGGCGCAGATGTTTCGAGACAGTGACAGATTAACGAAGAGACGCAGAATTTCGAACGCCTCTTGAAAGGCCTGCGCCTCTTAATTGCAAGTTTAAGGCGATGCCTTTGATGCTGAAATTTAGTATACCTCTTTCCACTTCATGTTCTCCTGATATATTGGCCAAAATCTAGCGAAAATTTTCAAAATGCACAACATTGGGCTTTGTAACAGGAGAACATGCCGTCGAAGGAGATGGCACAAAGTAACGTCTCCGGAGAGCAAATCAAAGAGCGAGATGTGGCGCAGATGTTTCGAG
>NW_027486626.1:12500-21292 GCF_050908995.1 Andrena cerasifolii | reverse complement strand
GGACTGACTGACCGACTGACCGACTGACCGACCGACCGATTGTCCGACTGACCGACCGACTGACCGACCGACCGACGGACTGACTGACCGACTGACCGACCGACCGACCAACCGACCGACCGACCGACCGACGGACTGACTGACCGACTGACCGACTGACCGACCGACCGATTGTCCGACTGACCGACCGACTGACCGACTGACCGACTGACCGACTGACCGACTGACCGACTGACAGACGGACCGACCGACCGACCGACCGACCGACCGACCGACCGACCGACTGACCGACTGACCGACTGACCGACTGAACGACTGACCGACTGACAGACCGACCGACCGACCGACCGACCGACCGACCGACCGACCGACTGACCGACCGACCGACCGACCGATCGACCGACCGACCGACCGACCGACCGACCGACCGACCGAACGACCAACTGACCGACTGACCGACTGACCGACGGACCGACTGACCGACGGACCGACCGACTGACCGACCGACCGACCGACAGACCGACCGAACGAACGACCGACCGACCGACCGACCGACCGACCGACCGACGGACTGACTGACCGACTGACCGAACAACTGATCGACTGACCGACGGACCGACCGACCGACCGACCGACCGACCGACCGAACGACCGACCGACCCACCGACCGACCGACCGACCGACCGACCGACGGACCGACCGATTGTCCGACTGACCGACCGACCGACCGACCGACGGACTGACTGACCGACTGACCGACTGACCGACTGACCGACGGACCGACTGACCGACGGACCGACCGACTGACCGACTGACCGACTGACCGACCGACCGACCGACCGACCGACGGACTGACTGACCGACTGACCGACCGACCGACCGACCAACCGACGACCGACCGACGGACTGACTGACCGACTGACCGACTGACCGACCGACCGATTGTCCGACTGACCGACCGACTGACCGACTGACCGACTGACCGACTGACCGACTGACAGACCGACCGACCGACCGACCGACCGACCGACCGACCGACCGACTGACCGACTGACCGACTGACCGACTGAACGACTGACCGACTGACAGACCGACCGACCGACCGACCGACCGACCGACCGACCGACCGACTGACCGACCGACCGACCGACCGATCGACCGACCGACCGACCGACCGACCGACCGACCGACGACGAACGACCGACTGACCGACTGACCAACCGACCGACCGACCGACCGACCGACCGAACGACCGACCGACCGACCAACTGACCGACTGACCGACTAAACGACTGACCGACCGACTGAACGACCAACCGACCGACCGACGGACTGACTGACCGACTGACCGACTGACCGACCGACCGATTGTCCGACTGACCGACTGACCGACTGACCGACTGACAGACCGACCGACCGACCGACCGACGGACCGATTGTCCGACTGACCGACCGACCGACCGACCGACCGACCGACGGACTGACTGACCGACTGACCGACTGACCGACCAACTGAACGACTGACCGACTGACAGACTGACCGACCGAACGACCGACCGAACGAACGACCGACCGACCGACCGACCGACCGACCGACCGACGGACTGACTGACCGACTGACCGAACAACTGATCGACTGACCGACGGACCGACCGACCGACCGACCGACCGACCGACCGAACGACCGACCGACCGACCGACCGACCGACCGACCGACCGACCGACCGACCGACCGGCCGACCGGCCGACGGACCGACCGACCGACCGACCGACCGATTGTCCGACTGACCGACCGACTGACCGACTGACCGACTGACCGACTGACCGACTGACAGACCGACCGACCGACCGACCGACCGACCGACCGACCGACTGACCGACCGACTGACCGACCGACCGACCGAACGACCGACCGACCGACCGACCGACCGACCGACCGACCGACCGACCGACCGACCGACCGACCGACCGACCGACCGACCGACCGTCCGATCGACGGACTAACTGACCGACCGACCGACCGACCGACCGACTGACCGACTGACCGACCAACTGAACGACTGACCGACTGACAGACTGACCGACCGACCGACCATCCGACCGACCGACCGACCGACCGAACGACCGACCGACCGACCGACCGACGGACGGACTGACTGACCGACTGACCGAAAGACCGACCAACTGACCGACTGACCGACTGACCGACGGACCGACTGACCGACGGACCGACCGACTGACCGATTGACCGACTGACCGACCGACCGACCGACCGAACGACCGACCGATCGACCAACTGTCCGACTGACCGACTGAACGACTGACCGACCGACCGACCTACCGACCGACCGACCGACCGACCGACTGACCGACTGACCCGACGGACCGACCGACTGACCGACTGACCGACTGACCGACCGACCGACCGACCGAACGACCGACCGACCGACCAACTGACCGACTGACCGACTGAACGACTGACCGACCGACTGACCGACCAACCGACCGACCGACCGACCGACCGACTGACCGACCGACCGACCGACCGACCGACCGACCGACGGCCGACCGACCGACGGACCGACCGACCGACCGACGGACCGACCGATTGTCCGACTGACCGACCGACCGACCGACCGACGGACTGACTGTCCGACTGACCGACCGACCGACCGACCGACTGACCGACCGACCGACCGACCGACCGACCGACCGACCGACCGGCCGACCGACCGACGGACCGACCGACCGACCGACCGATTGTCCGACTGACCGACCGACTGACCGACTGACCGACTGACCGACTGACCAACTGACCGACTGACCGACTGACCGACGGACCGACTGACCGACGGACCGACCGACTGACCGACTGACCGACTGACCGACCGACCGACCGACCGACCGACGGACTGACTGACCGACTGACCGACCGACCGACCAACCGACCGACCGACCGACCGACGGACTGACTGACCGACTGACCGACTGACCGACCGACCGATTGTCCGACTGACCGACCGAATGACCGACTGACCGACTGACCGACTGACCGACTGACAGACCGACCGACCGACCGACCGACCGACCGACCGACCGACCGACTGACCGACTGACCGACTGACCGACTGAACGACTGACCGACTGACAGACCGACCGACCGACCGACCGACCGACCGACCGACCGACCGACTGACCGACCGACCGACCGACCGATCGACCGGCCGACCGACCGACCGACCGACCGACCGACCGAACGACCAACTGACCGACTGACCGACTGACCGACGGACCGACTGACCGACGGACCGACCGACTGACCGACCGACCGACCGACAGACCGACCGAACGAACGACCTACCGACCGACCGACCGACCGACCGACCGACGGACTGACTGACCGACTGACCGAACAACTGATCGACTGACCGACGGACCGACCGACCGACCGACCGAACGACCGACCGACCGACCGACCGACGAACGGACTGACTGACCGACTGACCGAAAGACCGACCAACTGACCGACTGACCGACTGACCGAGGGACCGACTGACCGACGGACCGACCGACTGACCGACTGACCGACTGACCGACCGACCGACCGACCGACCGACGGACTGACTGACCGACTGACCGACCGACCGACCAACCGACCGATTGTCCGACTGACCGACCGACTGACCGACTGACCGACTGACCGACTGACCGACTGACAGACCGACCGACCGACCGACCGACCGACCGACCGACCGACCGACCGACCGACCGACCGATTGTCCGACTGACTGACCGACTGACAGACTGACCGACGGACCGACTGACCGACGGACCGACCGACTGACCGACTGACCGACTGACCGACCGACCGACCGACCGAACGACCGACCGACCGACCAACTGACCGACTGACCGACTGAACGACTGACCGACCGACCGACCGACCGACCGACCGAGCGACCGACCGTCCGACCGTCCGACCGACCGAACGACCGACCGAACGAACGACCGACCGACCGACCGACCGACCGACCGACCGACCGACGGACTGACTGACCGACTGACCGAACAACTGATCGACTGACCGACGGACCGACCGACCGACCGACCGACCGACCGACCGAACGACCGACCGACCGACCGACCGACCGACCGACCGACCGACCGACCGACCGACCGACCGACCGGCCGACCGGCCGACGGACCGACCGACCGACCGACCGAACGATTGTCCGACTGACCGACCGACTGACCGACTGACCGACTGACCGACTGACCGACTGACAGACCGACCGACCGACCGACCGACCGACCGACCGACCGACTGACCGACCGACCATCCGACCGACCGACCGACCGACCGAACGACCGACCGACCGACCGACCGACGGACGGACTGACTGACCGACTGACCGAAAGACCGACCAACTGACCGACTGAACGACTGACCGACGGACCGACTGACCGACGGACCGACCGACTGACCGATTGACCGACTGACCGACCGACCGACCGACCGAACGACCGACCGATCGACCAACTGACCGACTGACCGACTGACCGACCGACCGACCGACCGAACGACCGACCGACCGACCAACTGACCGACTGACCGACTGAACGACTGACCGACCGACTGACCGACCAACCGACCGACCGACCGACTGACCGACCGACCGACCGACCGACCGACCGACCGACCGGCCGACCGACCGACGGACCGACCGACCGACCGACGGACTGACTGACCGACGGACCGACCGACTGACCGACTGACCGACTGACCGACCGACCGACCGACCGACCGACCGACCGAACGACCGACCGACCGACTAAACGACTGACCGACCGACTGAACGACCAACCGACCGACCGACGGACTGACTGACCGACTGACCGACTGACCAACTGACCGACTGACCGACCGACGGACTGACTGACCGACTGACCGACCGACCGAACAACCGACCGACCGACCGACCGACGGACTGACTGACCGACTGACCGACTGACCGACCGACCGATTGTCCGACTGACCGACCGACTGACCGACTGACCGACTGACCGACTGACCGACTGACAGACCGACCGACCGACCGACCGACGGACCGACTGACCGACGGACCGACCGACTGACCGACTGACCGACTGACCGACCGACCGACCGACCGACCGACCGACCGAACGACCGACCGACCGACTAAACGACTGACCGACCGACTGAACGACCAACCGACCGACCGACGGACTGACTGACCGACTGACCAACTGACCGACTGACCGACTGACCGACTGACAGACCGACCGACCGACCGACCGACCGACCGACCGACCGACTGACCGACCGACCGACCGAACGAACAACTGACCGACTGACCGACTGACCGACGGACCGACTGACCGACGGACCGACCGACTGACCGACTGACCGACTGACCGACCGACCGACCGACCGAACGACCGACCGACCGACCAACTGACCGACTGACCGACTGAACGACTGACCGACCGACTGACCGACCAACCGACCGACCGACCGACCGAACGACTGACCGACCGACCGACCGACCGACCGACCGACCGACCGGCCGACCGACCGACGGACCGACCGACCGACCGACCGACCGACCGATTGTCCGACTGACCGACCGACTGACCGACTGACCGACTGACCGACTGACCAACTGACCGACTGACCGACTGACCGACGGACCGACTGACCGACGGACCGACCGACTGACCGACTGACCGACTGACCGACCGACCGACCGACCGACCAACCGACCGACCGACCGACCGACGGACTGACTGACCGACTGACCGACTGACCGACCGACCGATTGTCCGACTGACCGACCGACTGACCGACCGACCGACGGACTGACTGACCGACTGACCGACCGACCGACCAACCGACCGACCGACCGACCGACGGACTGACTGACCGACTGACCGACTGACCGACCGACCGATTGTCCGACTGACCGACCGACTGACCGACTGACCGACTGACCGACTGACCGACTGACCGACTGACAGACGGACCGACCGACCGACCGACCGACCGACCGACCGACCGACCGACTGACCGACTGACCGACTGACCGACTGAACGACTGACCGACTGACAGACCGACCGACCGACCGACCGACCGACCGATTGTCCGACTGACCGACCGACTGACCGACTGACCGACTGACCGACTGACCGACTGACAGACCGACCGACCGACCGACCGACCGACCGACCGACCGACTGACCGACCGACCATCCGACCGACCGACCGACCGACCGAACGACCGACCGACCGACCGACCGACGGACGGACTGACTGACCGACTGACCGAAAGACCGACCAACTGACCGACTGAACGACTGACCGACGGACCGACTGACCGACGGACCGACCGACTGACCGATTGACCGACTGACCGACCGACCGACCGAACGACCGACCGATCGACCAACTGACCGACTGACCGACTGACCGACCGACCGACCGACCGAACGACCGACCGACCGACCAACTGACCGACTGACCGACTGAACGACTGACCGACCGACTGACCGACCAACCGACCGACCGACCGACTGACCGACCGACCGACCGACCGACCGACCGACCGACCGGCCGACCGACCGACGGACCGACCGACCGACCGACGGACTGACTGACCGACGGACCGACCGACTGACCGACTGACCGACTGACCGACCGACCGACCGACCGACCGACCGACCGAACGACCGACCGACCGACTAAACGACTGACCGACCGACTGAACGACCAACCGACCGACCGACGGACTGACTGACCGACTGACCGACTGACCAACTGACCGACTGACCGACCGACGGACTGACTGACCGACTGACCGACCGACCGAACAACCGACCGACCGACCGACCGACGGACTGACTGACCGACTGACCGACTGACCGACCGACCGATTGTCCGACTGACCGACCGACTGACCGACTGACCGACTGACCGACTGACCGACTGACAGACCGACCGACCGACCGACCGACGGACCGACTGACCGACGGACCGACCGACTGACCGACTGACCGACTGACCGACCGACCGACCGACCGACCGACCGACCGAACGACCGACCGACCGACTAAACGACTGACCGACCGACTGAACGACCAACCGACCGACCGACGGACTGACTGACCGACTGACCGACTGACCAACTGACCGACTGACCGACTGACCGACTGACAGACCGACCGACCGACCGACCGACCGACCGACCGACCGACTGACCGACCGACCGACCGAACGAACAACTGACCGACTGACCGACTGACCGACGGACCGACTGACCGACGGACCGACCGACTGACCGACTGACCGACTGACCGACCGACCGACCGACCGAACGACCGACCGACCGACCAACTGACCGACTGACCGACTGAACGACTGACCGACCGACTGACCGACCAACCGACCGACCGACCGACCGACCGACTGACCGACCGACCGACCGACCGACCGACCGACCGACCGGCCGACCGACCGACGGACCGACCGACCGACCGACCGACCGACCGATTGTCCGACTGACCGACCGACTGACCGACTGACCGACTGACCGACTGACCAACTGACCGACTGACCGACTGACCGACGGACCGACTGACCGACGGACCGACCGACTGACCGACTGACCGACTGACCGACCGACCGACCGACCGACCAACCGACCGACCGACCGACCGACGGACTGACTGACCGACTGACCGACTGACCGACCGACCGATTGTCCGACTGACCGACCGACTGACCGACCGACCGACGGACTGACTGACCGACTGACCGACCGACCGACCAACCGACCGACCGACCGACCGACGGACTGACTGACCGACTGACCGACTGACCGACCGACCGATTGTCCGACTGACCGACCGACTGACCGACTGACCGACTGACCGACTGTCCGACTGACCGACTGACAGACGGACCGACCGACCGACCGACCGACCGACCGACCGACCGACCGACTGACCGACTGACCGACTGACCGACTGAACGACTGACCGACTGACAGACCGACCGACCGACCGACCGACCGACCGACCGACCGACCGACTGACCGACCGACCGACCGACCGATCGACCGACCGACCGACCGACCGACCGACCGACCGACCGAACGACCAACTGACCGACTGACCGACTGACCGACGGACCGACTGACCGACGGACCGACCGACTGACCGACCGACCGACCGACAGACCGACCGAACGAACGACCGACCGACCGACCGACCGACCGACCGACCGACGGACTGACTGACCGACTGACCGAACAACTGATCGACTGACCGACGGACCGACCGACCGACCGACCGACCGACCGACCGACCGACCGAACGACCGACCGACCCACCGACCGACCGACCGACCGACCGACCGACCGACCGACCGACCGACCGACCGACGGACCGACCGATTGTCCGACTGACCGACCGACCGACCGACCGACGGACTGACTGTCCGACTGACCGACTGACCGACCGACCGATTGTCCGACTGACCGACCGACTGACCGACTGACCGACTGACCGACTGACCGACTGACCGACTGACAGACCGACCGAACGACCGACCGACGAACCGATTGTCCGACTGACCGACCGACCGACCGACCGACCGACCGACGGACTGACTGACCAACTGACCGACTGACCGACCAACTGAACGACTGACCGACTGACAGACTGACCGACCGACCGACCATCCGACCGACCGACCGACCGACCGAACGACCGA
>NW_027486626.1:2500-10000 GCF_050908995.1 Andrena cerasifolii | reverse complement strand
CTGACCGACTGACCGACCGACCGACCGACCGACCGACCGACCGACGGACTGACTGACCGACTGACCGACTGACCGACCAACCGATTGTCCGACTGACCGACCGACTGACCGACTGACCGACCGACCGACTGACCGACTGACCGACTGACCGACCGACCGACCGACCGACCAACCGACCGACCGACCGACCGACGGACTGACTGACCGACTGACCGACTGACCGACCGACCGATTGTCCGACTGACCGACCGACTGACCGACCGACCGACGGACTGACTGACCGACTGACCGACCGACCGACCAACCGACCGACCGACCGACCGACGGACTGACTGACCGACTGACCGACTGACCGACCGACCGATTGTCCGACTGACCGACCGACTGACCGACTGACCGACTGACCGACTGACCGACTGACCGACTGACAGACGGACCGACCGACCGACCGACCGACCGACCGACCGACCGACCGACTGACCGACTGACCGACTGACCGACTGAACGACTGACCGACTGACAGACCGACCGACCGACCGACCGACCGACCGATTGTCCGACTGACCGACCGACTGACCGACTGACCGACTGACCGACTGACCGACTGACAGACCGACCGACCGACCGACCGACCGACCGACCGACCGACTGACCGACCGACCATCCGACCGACCGACCGACCGACCGAACGACCGACCGACCGACCGACCGACGGACGGACTGACTGACCGACTGACCGAAAGACCGACCAACTGACCGACTGAACGACTGACCGACGGACCGACTGACCGACGGACCGACCGACTGACCGATTGACCGACTGACCGACCGACCGACCGAACGACCGACCGATCGACCAACTGACCGACTGACCGACTGACCGACCGACCGACCGACCGAACGACCGACCGACCGACCAACTGACCGACTGACCGACTGAACGACTGACCGACCGACTGACCGACCAACCGACCGACCGACCGACTGACCGACCGACCGACCGACCGACCGACCGACCGACCGGCCGACCGACCGACGGACCGACCGACCGACCGACGGACTGACTGACCGACGGACCGACCGACTGACCGACTGACCGACTGACCGACCGACCGACCGACCGACCGACCGACCGAACGACCGACCGACCGACTAAACGACTGACCGACCGACTGAACGACCAACCGACCGACCGACGGACTGACTGACCGACTGACCGACTGACCAACTGACCGACTGACCGACCGACGGACTGACTGACCGACTGACCGACCGACCGAACAACCGACCGACCGACCGACCGACGGACTGACTGACCGACTGACCGACTGACCGACCGACCGATTGTCCGACTGACCGACCGACTGACCGACTGACCGACTGACCGACTGACCGACTGACAGACCGACCGACCGACCGACCGACGGACCGACTGACCGACGGACCGACCGACTGACCGACTGACCGACTGACCGACCGACCGACCGACCGACCGACCGACCGAACGACCGACCGACCGACTAAACGACTGACCGACCGACTGAACGACCAACCGACCGACCGACGGACTGACTGACCGACTGACCGACTGACCAACTGACCGACTGACCGACTGACCGACTGACAGACCGACCGACCGACCGACCGACCGACCGACCGACCGACTGACCGACCGACCGACCGAACGAACAACTGACCGACTGACCGACTGACCGACGGACCGACTGACCGACGGACCGACCGACTGACCGACTGACCGACTGACCGACCGACCGACCGACCGAACGACCGACCGACCGACCAACTGACCGACTGACCGACTGAACGACTGACCGACCGACTGACCGACCAACCGACCGACCGACCGACCGACCGACTGACCGACCGACCGACCGACCGACCGACCGACCGACCGGCCGACCGACCGACGGACCGACCGACCGACCGACCGACCGACCGATTGTCCGACTGACCGACCGACTGACCGACTGACCGACTGACCGACTGACCAACTGACCGACTGACCGACTGACCGACGGACCGACTGACCGACGGACCGACCGACTCACCGACTGACCGACTGACCGACCGACCGACCGACCGACCAACCGACCGACCGACCGACCGACGGACTGACTGACCGACTGACCGACTGACCGACCGACCGATTGTCCGACTGACCGACCGACTGACCGACCGACCGACGGACTGACTGACCGACTGACCGACCGACCGACCAACCGACCGACCGACCGACCGACGGACTGACTGACCGACTGACCGACTGACCGACCGACCGATTGTCCGACTGACCGACCGACTGACCGACTGACCGACTGACCGACTGACCGACTGACCGACTGACAGACGGACCGACCGACCGACCGACCGACCGACCGACCGACCGACCGACTGACCGACTGACCGACTGACCGACTGAACGACTGACCGACTGACAGACCGACCGACCGACCGACCGACCGACCGACCGACCGACCGACTGACCGACCGACCGACCGACCGATCGACCGACCGACCGACCGACCGACCGACCGACCGACCGAACGACCAACTGACCGACTGACCGACTGACCGACGGACCGACTGACCGACGGACCGACCGACTGACCGACCGACCGACCGACAGACCGACCGAACGAACGACCGACCGACCGACCGACCGACCGACCGACCGACGGACTGACTGACCGACTGACCGAACAACTGATCGACTGACCGACGGACCGACCGACCGACCGACCGACCGACCGACCGACCGACCGAACGACCGACCGACCCACCGACCGACCGACCGACCGACCGACCGACCGACCGACCGACCGACCGACCGACGGACCGACCGATTGTCCGACTGACCGACCGACCGACCGACCGACGGACTGACTGTCCGACTGACCGACTGACCGACCGACCGATTGTCCGACTGACCGACCGACTGACCGACTGACCGACTGACCGACTGACCGACTGACCGACTGACAGACCGACCGAACGACCGACCGACGAACCGATTGTCCGACTGACCGACCGACCGACCGACCGACCGACCGACGGACTGACTGACCAACTGACCGACTGACCGACCAACTGAACGACTGACCGACTGACAGACTGACCGACCGACCGACCATCCGACCGACCGACCGACCGACCGAACGACCGACCGACCGACCGACCGACCGACGGACGGACTGACTGACCGACTGACCGAAAGACCGACCAACTGACCGACTGACCGACTGACCGACGGACCGACTGACCGACTGACCGACCGACCGACCGACCGAACGACCGACCGACCGACCAACTGACCGACTGACCGACTGAACGACTGACCGACCGACCGACCTACCGACCGACCGACCGACCGACCGACTGACCGACTGACCGAACGATTGACCGACCGACCGACCGACCGACCGACCGACTGACCGACCGACCGACCGAACGAACAACTGACCGACTGACCGACTGACCGACGGACCGACTGACCGACGGACCGACCGACTGACCGTCTGACCGACTGACCGACCGACCGACCGACCGAACGACCGACCGACCGACCGACCGACCGACCGACCGATTGTCCGACTGACCGACCGACTGACCGACTGACCGACTGACCGACTGACCAACTGACCGACTGACCGACTGACCGACTGACAGACCGACCGACCGACCGACCGACTGACCGACCGACCGAACGAACGAACAACTGACCGACTGACCGACTGACCGACGGACCGACTGACCGACGGACCGACCGACTGACCGACTGACCGACTGACCGACCGACCGACCGACCGAACGACCGACCGACCGACCAACTGACCGACTGACCGACTGAACGACTGACCGACCGACCGACCGACCGACCGGCCGACCGACCGACGGACCGACCGACCGACCGACGGACTGACTGACCGACGGACCGACCGACTGACCGACTGACCGACTGACCGACCGACCGACCGACCGACCGACCGACCGAACGACCGACCGACCGACTAAACGACTGACCGACCGACTGAACGACCAACCGACCGACCGACGGACTGACTGACCGACTGACCGACTGACCAACTGACCGACTGACCGACCGACGGACTGACTGACCGACTGACCGACCGACCGACCAACCGACCGACCGACCGACCGACGGACTGACTGACCGACTGACCGACTGACCGACCGACCGATTGTCCGACTGACCGACCGACTGACCGACTGACCGACTGACCGACTGACCGACTGACAGACCGACCGACCGACCGACCGACGGACCGACTGACCGACGGACCGACCGACTGACCGACTGACCGACTGACCGACCGACCGACCGACCGACCGACCGACCGAACGACCGACCGACCGACTAAACGACTGACCGACCGACTGAACGACCAACCGACCGACCGACGGACTGACTGACCGACTGACCGACTGACCAACTGACCGACTGACCGACTGACCGACTGACAGACCGACCGACCGACCGACCGACCGACCGACCGACCGACTGACCGACCGACCGACCGAACGAACAACTGACCGACTGACCGACTGACCGACGGACCGACTGACCGACGGACCGACCGACTGACCGACTGACCGACTGACCGACCGACCGACCGACCGAACGACCGACCGACCGACCAACTGACCGACTGACCGACTGAACGACTGACCGACCGACTGACCGACCAACCGACCGACCGACCGACCGACCGACTGACCGACCGACCGACCGACCGACCGACCGACCGACCGGCCGACCGACCGACGGACCGACCGACCGACCGACCGACCGACCGATTGTCCGACTGACCGACCGACTGACCGACTGACCGACTGACCGACTGAGCAACTGACCGACTGACCGACTGACCGACGGACCGACTGACCGACGGACCGACCGACTGACCGACTGACCGACTGACCGACCGACCGACCGACCGACCGACCGACGGACTGACTGACCGACTGACCGACCGACCGACCGACCAACCGACCGACCGACCGACCGACGGACTGACTGACCGACTGACCGACTGACCGACCGACCGATTGTCCGACTGACCGACCGACTGACCGACTGACCGACTGACCGACTGACCGACTGACAGACCGACCGACCGACCGACCGACCGACCGACCGACCGACCGACTGACCGACTGACCGACTGACCGACCGACCGACCGGCCGACCGACCGACGGACCGACCGACCGACCGACCGACCGACCGATTGTCCGACTGACCGACCGACTGACCGACTGACCGACTGACCGACTGACCAACTGACCGACTGACCGACTGACCGACGGACCGACTGACCGACGGACCGACCGACTGACCGACTGACCGACTGACCGACTGACCGACCGACCGACCGACCGACCGACCGACCGACCAACCGACCGACCGACCGACCGACGGACTGACTGACCGACTGACCGACTGACCGACCGACCGATTGTCCGACTGACCGACCGACTGACCGACCGACCGACGGACTGACTGACCGACTGACCGACCGACCGACCAACCGACCGACCGACCGACCGACGGACTGACTGACCGACTGACCGACTGACCGACCAACCGATTGTCCGACTGACCGACCGACTGACCGACTGACCGACTGACCGACTGACCGACTGACAGACGGACCGACCGACCGACCGACCGACCGACCGACCGACCGACTGACCGACTGACCGACTGACCGACTGAACGACTGACCGACTGACAGACCGACCGACCGACCGACCGACCGACCGACCGACCGACCGACTGACCGACCGACCGACCGACCGATCGACCGACCGACCGACCGACCGACCGACCGACCGACCGAACGACCAACTGACCGACTGACCGACTGACCGACGGACCGACTGACCGACGGACCGACTGACCGACGGACCGACCGACTGACCGACCGACCGACCGACAGACCGACCGAACGAACGACCGACCGACCGACCGACCGACCGACCGACCGACCGACGGACTGACTGACCGACTGACCGAACAACTGATCGACTGACCGACGGACCGACCGACCGACCGACCGACCGACCGACCGACCGACCGAACGACCGACCGACCCACCGACCGACCGACCGACCGACCGACCGACCGACCGACCGACGGACCGACCGATTGTCCGACTGACCGACCGACCGACCGACCGACGGACTGACTGTCCGACTGACCGACTGACCGACCGACCGATTGTCCGACTGACCGACCGACTGACCGACTGACCGACTGACCGACTGACCGACTGACCGACTGACAGACCGACCGAACGACCGACCGACGAACCGATTGTCCGACTGACCGACCGACCGACCGACCGACCGACCGACGGACTGACTGACCAACTGACCGACTGACCGACCAACTGAACGACTGACCGACTGACAGACTGACCGACCGACCGACCATCCGACCGACCGACCGACCGACCGAACGACCGACCGACCGACCGACCGACCGACGGACGGACTGACTGACCGACTGACCGAAAGACCGACCAACTGACCGACTGACCGACTGACCGACGGACCGACTGACCGACTGACCGACCGACCGACCGACCGAACGACCGACCGACCGACCAACTGACCGACTGACCGACTGAACGACTGACCGACCGACCGACCTACCGACCGATCGACCGACCGACCGACTGACCGACTGACCGAACGATTGACCGACCGACCGACCGACCGACCGACCGACCGACTGACCGACCGACCGACCGAACGAACAACTGACCGACTGACCGACTGACCGACGGACCGACTGACCGACGGACCGACCGACTGACCGTCTGACCGACTGACCGACCGACCGACCGACCGAACGACCGACCGACCGACCGACCGACCGACCGACCGATTGTCCGACTGACCGACCGACTGACCGACTGACCGACTGACCGACTGACCAACTGACCGACTGACCGACTGACCGACTGACAGACCGACCGACCGACCGACCGACTGACCGACCGACCGAACGAACGAACAACTGACCGACTGACCGACTGACCGACGGACCGACTGACCGACGGACCGACCGACTGACCGACTGACCGACTGACCGACCGACCGACCGACCGAACGACCGACCGACCGACCAACTGACCGACTGACCGACTGAACGACTGACCGACCGACCGACCGACCGACCGGCCGACCGACCGACGGACCGACCGACCGACCGACGGACTGACTGACCGACGGACCGACCGACTGACCGACTGACCGACTGACCGACCGACCGACCGACCGACCGACCGACCGAACGACCGACCGACCGACTAAACGACTGACCGACCGACTGAACGACCAACCGACCGACCGACGGACTGACTGACCGACTGACCGACTGACCAACTGACCGACTGACCGACCGACGGACTGACTGACCGACTGACCGACCGACCGACCAACCGACCGACCGA
>NW_027486625.1:0-21303 GCF_050908995.1 Andrena cerasifolii | reverse complement strand
TTGGTTCGTTGGATCGTTGGTTCGTTGGTTCGAAGGATCGTTGGTTCGTTGGTTCGTTGGTTCGTTGGTTCGTTGGTTCGTTGGTTCGTTGGTTCGTTGGTTCGTTGGTTCGTTGGTTCGTTGGTTCGTTGGTTCGTTGGTTCGTTGGTTCGTTGGTTCGTTGGTTCGTTGTTTCGTTGGTTCGTTGGTTCGTTGGTTCGTTGGTTCGTTGGTTCGTTGGTTCGTTGTTTCGTTGTTTCGTTGTTTCGTTGGTTCTTTTATTTCTTTGTCACTTTGTTCGTTTGTTCGTTTGTTCGTTTGTTCGTTTGTTCGTTTGTTCGTTGGTTCGTTGGTTCGTTGGTTCGTTGGTTCGTTGGTTCGTTGGTTCGAAGGTTCGTTGGTTCGTTGGTTCGTTGGTTCGTTGGTTCGTTGGTTCGTTGGTTCGTTGGTTCGTTGGTTCGTTGGTTCGTTGGTTCGTTGGTTCGTTGGTTCGTTGGTTCGTTGGTTCGTTGTTTCGTTGGTTCGTTTGTTCGTTTGTTCGTTTGTTCGTTTGTTCGTTTGTTCGTTTGTTCGTTTGTTCGTTGGTTCGTTTGTTCGTTGGTTCGAAGGTTCGTTGGTTCGTTGGTTCGTTGGTTCGTTGGTTCGTTGGTTCGTTGGTTCGTTGGTTCGTTGGTTCGTTGGTTCGTTGGTTCGTTGGTTCGTTGGTTCGTTGGTTCGTTGGTTCGTTGTTTCGTTGGTTCGTTGGTTCGTTTGTTCGTTTGTTCGTTTGTTCGTTTGTTCGTTTGTTCGTTTGTTCGTTTGTTCGTTTGTTCGTTTGTTCGTTTGTTCGTTTGTTCGTTTGTTCGTTTGTTCGTTTGTTCGTTGGTTCGTTGGTTCGTTGGTTCGTTGGTTCGTTGGATCGTTTGTTCGTTGGTTCGTTGGATCGTTGGTTCGTTGGTTCGAAGGATCGTTGGTTCGTTGGTTCGTTGGTTCGTTGGTTCGTTGGTTCGTTGGTTCGTTGGTTCGTTGGTTCGTTGGTTCGTTGGTTCGTTGGTTCGTTGGTTCGTTGGTTCGTTGGTTCGTTGGTTCGTTGGTTCGTTGTTTCGTTGTTTCGTTGTTTCGTTGGTTCTTTTATTTCTTTGTCACTTTGTTCGTTTGTTCGTTTGTTCGTTTGTTCGTTTGTTCGTTTGTTCGTTGGTTCGTTGGTTCGTTGGCGTTGGTTCGTTGGTTCGTTGGTTCGTTGGTTCGTTGGTTCGTTGGTTCGTTGGTTCGTTGGTTCGTTGGTTCGTTGGTTCGTTGGTTCGTTGGTTCGTTGGTTCGTTGGTTCGTTGTTTCGTTGTTTCGTTGTTTCGTTGGTTCTTTTATTTCTTTGTCACTTTGTTCGTTTGTTCGTTTGTTCGTTTGTTCGTTTGTTCGTTTGTTCGTTGGTTCGTTGGTTCGTTGGTTCGTTGGTTCGTTGGTTCGAAGGTTCGTTGGTTCGTTGGTTCGTTGGTTCGTTGGTTCGTTGGTTCGTTGGTTCGTTGGTTCGTTGGTTCGTTGGTTCGTTGGTTCGTTGGTTCGTTGGTTCGTTGGTTCGTTGGTTCGTTGTTTTCGTTGGTTCGTTTGTTCGTTTGTTCGTTTGTTCGTTTGTTCGTTTGTTCGTTTCTTCGTTTCTTCGTTTCTTCGTTTCTTCGTTTCTTCGTTTGTTCGTTTGTTCGTTTGTTCGTTGGTTCGTTGTTTCGTTGTTTCGTTGTTTCGTTGTTTCGTTGTTTCGTTGTTTCGTTGTTTCGTTGTTTCGTTGTTTCGTTGTTTCGTTGTTTCGTTGATTCGTTGTTTCGTTGTTTCGTTGTTTCGTTGTTTCGTTGTTTCGTTGATTCGTTGTTTCGTTGTTTCGTTGTTTCGTTGTTTCGTTGTTTCGTTGTTTCGTTGTTTCGTTGTTTCGTTGTTTCGTTGTTTCGTTGTTTCGTTGTTTCGTTGTTTCGTTGGTTCGTTGGTTCGTTGGTTCGTTGGTTCGTTGGTTCGTTGGTTCGTTGGTTCGTTGGTTCGTTGGTTCGTTGGTTCGTTGGTTCGTTGGTTCGTTGGTTCGTTGGTTCGTTGGTTCGTTGGTTCGTTGGATCGTTTGTTCGAAGGTTCGTTGGTTCGTTGGTTCGTTGGTTCGTTGGTTCGTTGGTTCGTTGTTTCGTTGGTTCGTTGGTTCGTTGGTTCGTTGGTTCGTTGGTTCGTTGTTTCGTTGTTTCGTTGTTTCGTTGTTTCGTTGTTTCGTTGTTTCGTTGTTTCGTTGTTTCGTTGTTTCGTTGGTTCGTTGTTTCGTTGTTTCGTTGTTTCGTTGTTTCGTTGTTTCGTTGTTTCGTTGTTTCGTTGTTTCGTTGTTTCGTTGTTTCGTTGTTTCGTTGTTTCGTTGTTTCGTTGTTTCGTTGTTTCGTTGTTTCGTTGTTTCGTTGTTTCGTTGTTTCGTTGTTTCGTTGTTTCGTTGTTTCGTTGTTTCGTTGTTTCGTTGTTTCGTTGTTTCGTTGTTTCGTTGTTTCGTTGTTTCGTTGGTTCGTTGGTTGGTTGGTTCGTTGGTTCGTTGTTTCGTTGGTTCGTTTGTTCGTTTGTTCGTTTGTTCGTTTGTTCGTTTGTTCGTTTCTTCGTTTCTTCGTTTCTTCGTTTGTTCGTTTGTTCGTTTGTTCGTTGGTTCGTTGTTTCGTTGTTTCGTTGTTTCGTTGTTTCGTTGTTTCGTTGTTTCGTTGTTTCGTTGTTTCGTTGTTTCGTTGTTTCGTTGTTTCGTTGTTTCGTTGTTTCGTTGTTTCGCTGTTTCGTTGTTTCGTTGTTTCGTTGTTTCGTTGTTTCGTTGTTTCGTTGTTTCGTTGTTTCGTTGTTTCGTTGTTTCGTTGTTTCGTTGTTTCGTTGTTTCGTTGTTTCGTTGTTTCGTTGTTTCGTTGTTTCGTTGTTTCGTTGTTTCGTTGTTTCGTTGTTTCGTTGTTTCGTTGTTTCGTTGTTTCGTTGTTTCGTTGTTTCGTTGTTTCGTTGTTTCGTTGTTTCGTTGTTTCGTTGTTTCGTTGTTTCGTTGTTTCGTTGTTTCGTTGTTTCGTTGTTTCGTTGGTTCTTTTGTTTCTTTGTCACTTTGTCACTTTGTCACTTTGTGCGTTTGTTCGTTTGTTCGTTGGTTCGTTTGTTCGTTGGTTCGTTGGTTCGTTGGATCGTTGGTTCGAAGGTTCGTTGGTTCGTTTGTTCATTTGTTCGTTGGTTCGTTGGTTCGTTGTTTCGTTGTTTCGTTGTTTCGTTGTTTAGTTGTTTCGTTGTTTCGTTGTTTTGTTGTTTCGTTGGTTCTTTTGTTTCTTTGTCACGTTGTTCGTTTGTTCGTTTGTTCGTTTGTTCGTTTGTTCGTTGGTACGTTGGTTCGTTGGTTCGTTGGTTCGTTGGTTCGTTGGTTCGTTGGTTCGTTTGTTCGTTGGTTCGTTGGATCGTTGGTTCGTTGGTTCGAAGGTTCGTTGGTTCGTTGGTTCGTTGGTTCGTTGGTTCGTTGGTTCGTTGGTTCGTTGGTTCGTTGGTTCGTTGGTTCGTTGGTTCGTTGGTTCGTTGGTTCGTTGGTTCGTTGGTTCGTTGGTTCGTTGGTTCGTTGGTTCGTTGGTTCGTTGGTTCGTTGGTTCGTTGGTTCGTTGGTTCGTTGGTTCGTTTGTTCGTTGGTTCGAAGGTTCGTTGGTTCGTTGGTTCGTTGGTTCGTTGGTTCGTTGGTTCGTTGGTTCGTTGGTTCGTTGGCTCGTTGGTTGGTTGGTTCGTTGGTTCGTTGTTTCGTTGGTTCGTTTGTTCGTTTGTTCGTTTGTTCGTTTGTTCGTTTGTTCGTTTGTTCGTTTGTTCGTTTGTTCGTTTGTTCGTTTGTTCGTTTGTTCGTTGGTTCGTTGGTTCGTTGGTTCGTTGGTTCGTTGGTTTGTTGGTTCGTTTGTTCGTTGGTTCGTTGGATCGTTGGTTCGTTGGTTCGAAGGATCGTTGGTTCGTTGGTTCGTTTGTTCGTTGGTTCGTTGGTTCGTTGGTTCGTTGGTTCGTTGGTTCGTTGGTTCGTTGGTTCGTTGGTTCGTTGGTTCGTTGGTTCGTTGGTTCGTTGGTTCGTTGTTTCGTTGTTTCGTTGTTTCGTTGGTTCTTTTATTTCTTTGTCACTTTGTTCGTTTGTTCGTTTGTTCGTTTGTTCGTTTGTTCGTTTGTTCGTTGGTTCGTTGGTTCGTTGGTTCGTTGGTTCGTTGGATCGTTGGTTCGTTGGTTCGTTGGTTCGTTGGTTCGTTGGTTCGTTGGTTCGTTGGTTCGTTGTTTCGTTGTTTCGTTGTTTCGTTGTTTCGTTGTTTCGTTGTTTCGTTGTTTCGTTGTTTCGTTGTTTCGTTGTTTCGTTGTTTCGTTGTTTCGTTGTTTCGTTGTTTCGTTGTTTCGTTGTTTCGTTGTTTCGTTGTTTCGTTGTTTCGTTGTTTCGTTGTTTCGTTGTTTCGTTGTTTCGTTGTTTCGTTGTTTCGTTGTTTCGTTGTTTCGTTGTTTCGTTGTTTCGTTGGTTCGTTGGTTCGTTGGTTCGTTGGTTCGTTGGTTCGTTGGTTCGTTGGTTCGTTGGTTCGTTGGTTCGTTGGTTCGTTGGTTCGTTGGTTCGTTGGTTCGTTGGTTCGTTGGTTCGTTGGTTCGTTGGTTCGTTGGTTCGTTGGTTCGTTGGTTGGTTGGTTCGTTGGTTCGTTGTTTCGTTGGTTCGTTTGTTCGTTTGTTCGTTTGTTCGTTTGTTCGTTTGTTCGTTTCTTCGTTTCTTCGTTTCTTCGTTTGTTCGTTTGTTCGTTTGTTCGTTGGTTCGTTGTTTCGTTGTTTCGTTGTTTCGTTGTTTCGTTGTTTCGTTGTTTCGTTGTTTCGTTGTTTCGTTGTTTCGTTGTTTCGTTGTTTCGTTGTTTCGTTGTTTCGTTGTTTCGTTGTTTCGTTGTTTCGTTGTTTCGTTGTTTCGTTGTTTCGTTGTTTCGTTGTTTCGTTGGTTCGTTGGTTCGTTGGTTCGTTGGTTCGTTGGTTCGTTGGTTCGTTGGTTCGTTGGTTCGTTGGTTCGTTGGTTCGTTGGTTCGTTGGTTCGTTGGTTCGTTGGTTCGTTGGTTCGTTGGTTCGTTGGTTCGTTGGTTCGTTGGTTCGTTGGTTCGTTGGTTCGTTTGTTCGTTGGTTCGAAGGTTCGTTGGTTGGTTGGTTCGTTGGTTCGTTGGTTCGTTGGTTCGTTGGTTCGTTGGTTCGTTGGTTCGTTGGTTCGTTGGTTCGTTGGTTCGTTGGTTCGTTGGTTCGTTGGTTCGTTGTTTCGTTGGTTCGTTGGTTCGTTTGTTCGTTTGTTCGTTTGTTCGTTTGTTCGTTTGTTCGTTTGTTCGTTTGTTCGTTTGTTCGTTTGTTCGTTTGTTCGTTTGTTCGTTTGTTCGTTTGTTCGTTGGTTCGTTGGTTCGTTGGTTCGTTGGTTCGTTGGTTCGTTTGTTCGTTGGTTCGTTGGATCGTTGGTTCGTTGGTTCGAAGGATCGTTGGTTCGTTGGTTCGTTGGTTCGTTGGTTCGTTGGTTCGTTGGTTCGTTGGTTCGTTGGTTCGTTGGTTCGTTGGTTCGTTGGTTCGTTGGTTCGTTGGTTCGTTGGTTCGTTGGTTCGTTGGTTCGTTGTTTCGTTGTTTCGTTGTTTCGTTGGTTCTTTTATTTCTTTGTCACTTTGTTCGTTTGTTCGTTTGTTCGTTTGTTCGTTTGTTCGTTGGTTCGTTGGTTCGTTGGTTCGTTGGTTCGTTGGTTCGTTGGTTCGAAGGTTCGTTGGTTCGTTGGTTCGTTGGTTCGTTGGTTCGTTGGTTCGTTGGTTCGTTGGTTCGTTGGTTCGTTGGTTCGTTGGTTCGTTGGTTCGTTGGTTCGTTGGTTCGTTGGTTCGTTGGTTCGTTGTTTCGTTGGTTCGTTTGTTCGTTTGTTCGTTTGTTCGTTTGTTCGTTTGTTCGTTTGTTCGTTTGTTCGTTTGTTCGTTGGTTCGTTTGTTCGTTGGTTCGAAGGTTCGTTGGTTCGTTGGTTCGTTGGTTCGTTGGTTCGTTGGTTCGTTGGTTCGTTGGTTCGTTGGTTCGTTGGTTCGTTGGTTCGTTGGTTCGTTGGTTCGTTGGTTCGTTGGTTCGTTGGTTCGTTGTTTCGTTGGTTCGTTGGTTCGTTTGTTCGTTTGTTCGTTTGTTCGTTTGTTCGTTTGTTCGTTTGTTCGTTTGTTCGTTTGTTCGTTTGTTCGTTTGTTCGTTTGTTCGTTTGTTCGTTTGTTCGTTGGTTCGTTGGTTCGTTGGTTCGTTGGTTCGTTGGTTCGTTTGTTCGTTGGTTCGTTGGATCGTTGGTTCGTTGGTTCGAAGGATCGTTGGTTCGTTGGTTCGTTGGTTCGTTGGTTCGTTGGTTCGTTGGTTCGTTGGTTCGTTGGTTCGTTGGTTCGTTGGTTCGTTGGTTCGTTGGTTCGTTGGTTCGTTGGTTCGTTGGTTCGTTGGTTCGTTGTTTCGTTGTTTCGTTGTTTCGTTGGTTCTTTTATTTCTTTGTCACTTTGTTCGTTTGTTCGTTTGTTCGTTTGTTCGTTTGTTCGTTTGTTCGTTGGTTCGTTGGTTCGTTGGTTCGTTGGTTCGTTGGTTCGTTGGTTCGTTGGTTCGTTGGTTCGTTGGATCGTTTGTTCGAAGGTTCGTTGGTTCGTTGGTTCGTTGGTTCGTTGGTTCGTTGGTTCGTTGGTTCGTTGGTTCGTTGGTTCGTTGGTTCGTTGGTTCGTTGGTTCGTTGGTTCGTTGTTTCGTTGTTTCGTTGTTTCGTTGTTTCGTTGTTTCGTTGTTTCGTTGTTTCGTTGTTTCGTTGTTTCGTTGGTTCGTTGTTTCGTTGTTTCGTTGTTTCGTTGTTTCGTTGTTTCGTTGTTTCGTTGTTTCGTTTTTTCGTTGTTTCGTTGTTTCGTTGTTTCGTTGTTTCGTTGTTTCGTTGTTTCGTTGTTTCGTTGTTTCGTTGTTTCGTTGTTTCGTTGTTTCGTTGTTTCGTTGTTTCGTTGTTTCGTTGTTTCGTTGTTTCGTTGTTTCGTTGTTTCGTTGTTTCGTTGTTTCGTTGTTTCGTTGTTTCGTTGTTTCGTTGTTTCGTTGTTTCGTTGTTTCGTTGTTTCGTTGTTTCGTTGTTTCGTTGTTTCGTTGGTTCTTTTCTTTCTTTGTCACTTTGTTCGTTTGTTCGTTTGTTCGTTGGTTCGTTGGTTCGTTGGTTCGTTGGTTCGTTGGTTCGTTGGTTCGTTGGTTCGTTGGATCGTTGGATCGTTTGTTCGTTGGTTCGAAGGTTCGTTGGTTCGTTGGTTCGTTGGTTCGTTGGTTCGTTGGTTCGTTGGTTCGTTGGTTCGTTGGTTCGTTGGTTCGTTGGTTCGTTGGTTCGTTGGTTCGTTGGTTCGTTGGTTCGTTGGTTCGTTGGTTCGTTGGTTCGTTGGTTCGTTGGTTCGTTGGTTCGTTGGTTCGTTGGTTCGTTTGTTCGTTTATTCGTTTGTTCGTTTGTTCGTTTGTTCGTTTGTTCGTTTGTTCGTTTGTTCGTTTGTTCGTTTGTTCGTTTGTTCGTTTGTTCGTTGGTTCGTTGGTTCGTTGGATCGTTTGTTCGTTGGTTCGAAGGTTCGTTGTTTCGTTGTTTCGTTGTTTCGTTGTTTCGTTGTTTCGTTGTTTCGTTGTTTCGTTGTTTCGTTGTTTCGTTGTTTCGTTGGTTCGTTGTTTCGTTGTTTCGTTGTTTCGTTGTTTCGTTGTTTCGTTGTTTCGTTGTTTCGTTGTTTCGTTGTTTCGTTGTTTCGTTGTTTCGTTGTTTCGTTGTTTCGTTGTTTCGTTGTTTCGTTGTTTCGTTGTTTCGTTGTTTCGTTGTTTCGTTGTTTCGTTGTTTCGTTGTTTCGTTGTTTTGTTGTTTCGTTGTTTCGTTGTTTCGTTGGTTCGTTGGTTCGTTGGTTCGTTGGTTCGTTGGTTCGTTGGTTCGTTGGTTCGTTGGTTCGTTGGTTCGTTGGTTCGTTGGTTCGTTGGTTCGTTGGTTGGTTGGTTCGTTGGTTCGTTGGTTCGTTGTTTCGTTGGTTCGTTTGTTCGTTTGTTCGTTTGTTCGTTTCTTCGTTTCTTCGTTTCTTCGTTTCTTCGTTTGTTCGTTTGTTCGTTTGTTCGTTGGTTCGTTGGTTCGTTGGTTCGTTGGTTCGTTGTTTCGTTGTTTCGTTGTTTCGTTGTTTCGTTGGTTCGTTGTTTCGTTGTTTCGTTGTTTCGTTGTTTCGTTGTTTCGTTGTTTCGTTGTTTCGTTGTTTCGTTGTTTCGTTGTTTCGTTGTTTCGTTGTTTCGTTGTTTCGTTGTTTCGTTGTTTCGTTGTTTCGTTGTTTCGTTGTTTCGTTGTTTCGTTGTTTCGTTGTTTCGTTGTTTCGTTGTTTCGTTGTTTCGTTGTTTCGTTGTTTCGTTGTTTCGTTGGTTCGTTGTTTCGTTGTTTCGTTGTTTCGTTGTTTCGTTGTTTCGTTGTTTCGTTGTTTCGTTGTTTCGTTGTTTCGTTGTTTCGTTGTTTCGTTGTTTCGTTGTTTCGTTGTTTCGTTGTTTCGTTGTTTCGTTGTTTCGTTGTTTCGTTGTTTCGTTGTTTCGTTGTTTCGTTGTTTCGTTGTTTCGTTGTTTCGTTGTTTCGTTGTTTCGTTGTTTCGTTGTTTCGTTGTTTCGTTGTTTCGTTGTTTCGTTGTTTCGTTGTTTCGTTGTTTCGTTGTTTCGTTGTTTCGTTGTTTCGTTGTTTCGTTGTTTCGTTGTTTCGTTGGTTCTTTTGTTTCTTTGTCACTTTGTCACTTTGTGCGTTTGTTCGTTTGTTCGTTGGTTCGTTTGTTCGTTGGTTCGTTGGTTCGTTGGATCGTTGGTTCGAAGGTTCGTTGGTTCGTTTGTTCATTTGTTCGTTGGTTCGTTGGTTCGTTGTTTCGTTGTTTCGTTGTTTCGTTGTTTCGTTGTTTCGTTGTTTCGTTGTTTTGTTGTTTCGTTGGTTCTTTTGTTTCTTTGTCACGTTGTTCGTTTGTTCGTTTGTTCGTTTGTTCGTTTGTTCGTTGGTACGTTGGTTCGTTGGTTCGTTGGTTCGTTGGTTCGTTGGTTCGTTGGTTCGTTTGTTCGTTGGTTCGTTGGATCGTTGGTTCGTTGGTTCGAAGGTTCGTTGGTTCGTTGGTTCGTTGGTTCGTTGGTTCGTTGGTTCGTTGGTTCGTTGGTTCGTTGGTTCGTTGGTTCGTTGGTTCGTTGGTTCGTTGGTTCGTTGGTTCGTTGGTTCGTTGGTTCGTTGGTTCGTTGGTTCGTTGGTTCGTTGGTTCGTTGGTTCGTTGGTTCGTTGGTTCGTTGGTTCGTTTGTTCGTTGGTTCGAAGGTTCGTTGGTTCGTTGGTTCGTTGGTTCGTTGGTTCGTTGGTTCGTTGGTTCGTTGGTTCGTTGGCTCGTTGGTTGGTTGGTTCGTTGGTTCGTTGTTTCGTTGGTTCGTTTGTTCGTTTGTTCGTTTGTTCGTTTGTTCGTTTGTTCGTTTGTTCGTTTGTTCGTTTGTTCGTTTGTTCGTTTGTTCGTTTGTTCGTTGGTTCGTTGGTTCGTTGGTTCGTTGGTTCGTTGGTTCGTTGGTTCGTTGGTTTGTTGGTTCGTTTGTTCGTTGGATCGTTGGTTCGTTGGTTCGAAGGATCGTTGGTTCGTTGGTTCGTTGGTTCGTTGGTTCGTTGGTTCGTTGGTTCGTTGGTTCGTTGGTTCGTTGTTTCGTTGTTTCGTTGTTTCGTTGTTTCGTTGTTTCGTTGGTTCGTTGGTTCGTTGGTTCGTTGGTTCGTTGGTTCGTTGGTTCGTTGGTTCGTTGGTTCGTTGGTTCGTTGGTTCGTTGGTTCGTTGGTTCGTTGGTTCGTTGGTTCGTTGGTTCGTTGGTTCGTTGGTTCGTTGGTTCGTTTGTTCGTTGGTTCGAAGGTTCGTTGGTTCGTTGGTTCGTTGGTTCGTTGGTTCGTTGGTTCGTTGGTTCGTTGGTTCGTTGGTTCGTTGGTTCGTTGGTTCGTTGGTTCGTTGGTTCGTTGGTTCGTTGGTTCGTTGGTTCGTTGGTTCGTTGTTTCGTTGGTTCGTTGGTTCGTTTGTTCGTTTGTTCGTTTGTTCGTTTGTTCGTTTGTTCGTTTGTTCGTTTGTTCGTTTGTTCGTTTGTTCGTTTGTTCGTTTGTTCGTTTGTTCGTTGGTTCGTTGGTTCGTTGGTTCGTTGGTTCGTTGGTTCGTTTGTTCGTTGGTTCGTTGGATCGTTGGTTCGTTGGTTCGAAGGATCGTTGGTTCGTTGGTTCGTTGGTTCGTTGGTTCGTTGGTTCGTTGGTTCGTTGGTTCGTTGGTTCGTTGGTTCGTTGGTTCGTTGGTTCGTTGGTTCGTTGGTTCGTTGGTTCGTTGGTTCGTTGGTTCGTTGTTTCGTTGTTTCGTTGTTTCGTTGGTTCTTTTATTTCTTTGTCACTTTGTTCGTTTGTTCGTTTGTTCGTTTGTTCGTTGGTTCGTTGGTTCGTTGGTTCGTTGGTTCGTTGGTTCGTTGGTTCGTTGGTTCGTTGGTTCGTTGGTTCGTTGGTTCGTTGGATCGTTTGTTCGAAGGTTCGTTGGTTCGTTGGTTCGTTGGTTCGTTGGTTCGTTGGTTCGTTGGTTCGTTGGTTCGTTGGTTCGTTGGTTCGTTGGTTCGTTGGTTCGTTGGTTCGTTGTTTCGTTGTTTCGTTGTTTCGTTGTTTCGTTGTTTCGTTGTTTCGTTGTTTCGTTGTTTCGTTGTTTCGTTGTTTCGTTGGTTCGTTGTTTCGTTGTTTCGTTGTTTCGTTGTTTCGTTGTTTCGTTGTTTCGTTGTTTCGTTTTTTCGTTGTTTCGTTGTTTCGTTGTTTCGTTGTTTCGTTGTTTCGTTGTTTCGTTGTTTCGTTGTTTCGTTGTTTCGTTGTTTCGTTGTTTCGTTGTTTCGTTGTTTCGTTGTTTCGTTGTTTCGTTGTTTCGTTGTTTCGTTGTTTCGTTGGTTCTTTTCTTTCTTTGTCACTTTGTTCGTTTGTTCGTTTGTTCGTTGGTTCGTTGGTTCGTTGGTTCGTTGGTTCGTTGGTTCGTTGGTTCGTTGGTTCGTTTGTTCGTTTATTCGTTTGTTCGTTTGTTCGTTTGTTCGTTTGTTCGTTTGTTCGTTTGTTCGTTTGTTCGTTTGTTCGTTTGTTCGTTTGTTCGTTGGTTCGTTGGTTCGTTGGATCGTTTGTTCGTTGGTTCGAAGGTTCGTTGTTTCGTTGTTTCGTTGTTTCGTTGTTTCGTTGTTTCGTTGTTTCGTTGTTTCGTTGTTTCGTTGTTTCGTTGTTTCGTTGGTTCGTTGGTTCGTTGTTTCGTTGTTTCGTTGTTTCGTTGTTTCGTTGTTTCGTTGTTTCGTTGTTTCGTTGTTTCGTTGTTTCGTTGTTTCGTTGTTTCGTTGTTTCGTTGTTTCGTTGTTTCGTTGTTTCGTTGTTTCGTTGTTTCGTTGTTTCGTTGTTTCGTTGTTTCGTTGTTTCGTTGTTTCGTTGTTTCGTTGTTTCGTTGTTTCGTTGGTTCGTTGGTTCGTTGGTTCGTTGGTTCGTTGGTTCGTTGGTTCGTTGGTTCGTTGGTTCGTTGGTTCGTTGGTTCGTTGGTTCGTTGGTTCGTTGGTTCGTTGGTTCGTTGGTTCGTTGGTTGGTTGGTTCGTTGGTTCGTTGTTTCGTTGGTTCGTTTGTTCGTTTGTTCGTTTGTTCGTTTGTTCGTTTCTTCGTTTCTTCGTTTGTTCGTTTGTTCGTTTGTTCGTTTGTTCGTTGGTTCGTTGTTTCGTTGTTTCGTTGTTTCGTTGTTTCGTTGTTTCGTTGTTTCGTTGTTTCGTTGTTTCGTTGTTTCGTTGTTTCGTTGTTTCGTTGTTTCGTTGTTTCGTTGTTTCGTTGTTTCGTTGTTTCGTTGTTTCGTTGTTTCGTTGTTTCGTTGTTTCGTTGTTTCGTTGTTTCGTTGTTTCGTTGTTTCGTTGTTTCGTTGTTTCGTTGTTTCGTTGTTTCGTTGTTTCGTTGTTTCGTTGTTTCGTTGTTTCGTTGTTTCGTTGTTTCGTTGTTTCGTTGTTTCGTTGTTTCGTTGTTTCGTTGTTTCGTTGTTTCGTTGTTTCGTTGTTTCGTTGTTTCGTTGTTTCGTTGGTTCTTTTGTTTCTTTGTCACTTTGTGCGTTTGTTCGTTTGTTCGTTGGTTCGTTTGTTCGTTGGTTCGTTGGTTCGTTGGATCGTTGGTTCGAAGGTTCGTTGGTTCGTTTGTTCATTTGTTCGTTGGTTCGTTGGTTCGTTGTTTCGTTGTTTCGTTGTTTCGTTGTTTCGTTGTTTCGTTGTTTCGTTGTTTTGTTGTTTCGTTGGTTCTTTTGTTTCTTTGTCACGTTGTTCGTTTGTTCGTTTGTTCGTTTGTTCGTTTGTTCGTTGGTTCGTTGGTTCGTTGGTTCGTTGGTTCGTTGGTTTGTTGGTTCGTTTGTTCGTTGGTTCGTTGGATCGTTGGTGCGTTGGTTCGAAGGATCGTTGGTTCGTTGGTTCGTTGGTTCGTTGGTTCGTTGGTTCGTTGGTTCGTTGGTTCGTTGGTTCGTTGGTTCGTTGGTTCGTTGGTTCGTTGGTTCGTTGGTTCGTTGGTTCGTTGGTTCGTTGTTTCGTTGTTTCTTTGTTTCGTTGGTTCTTTTATTTCTTTGTCACTTTGTTCGTTTGTTCGTTTGTTCGTTTGTTCGTTTGTTCGTTTGTTCGTTGGTTCGTTGGTTCGTTGGTTCGTTGGTTCGTTGGATCGTTGGTTCGTTGGTTCGTTGGTTCGTTGGTTCGTTGGTTCGTTGGTTCGTTGTTTCGTTGTTTCGTTGTTTCGTTGTTTCGTTGTTTCGTTGTTTCGTTGTTTCGTTGTTTCGTTGTTTCGTTGTTTCGTTGTTTCGTTGTTTCGTTGTTTCGTTGTTTCGTTGTTTCGTTGTTTCGTTGTTTCGTTGTTTCGTTGTTTCGTTGTTTCGTTGTTTCGTTGTTTCGTTGTTTCGTTGGTTCGTTGGTTCGTTGGTTCGTTGGTTCGTTGGTTCGTTGGTTCGTTGGTTCGTTGGTTCGTTGGTTCGTTGGTTCGTTGGTTCGTTGGTTCGTTGGTTCGTTGGTTCGTTGGTTCGTTGGTTCGTTGGTTCGTTGGTTCGTTGGTTCGTTGGTTCGTTGGTTCGTTGGTTGGTTGGTTCGTTGGTTCGTTGTTTCGTTGTTTCGTTGTTTCGTTGTTTCGTTGGTTCGTTGTTTCGTTGTTTCGTTGTTTCGTTGTTTCGTTGTTTCGTTGTTTCGTTGTTTCGTTGTTTCGTTGTTTCGTTGTTTCGTTGTTTCGTTGTTTCGTTGTTTCGTTGTTTCGTTGTTTCGTTGTTTCGTTGTTTCGTTGTTTCGTTGTTTCGTTGTTTCGTTGTTTCGTTGTTTCGTTGTTTCGTTGTTTCGTTGTTTCGTAGTTTCGTTGTTTCGTTGTTTCGTTGTTTCGTTGTTTCGTTGTTTCGTTGTTTCGTTGGTTCTTTTCTTTCTTTGTCACTTTGTTCGTTTGTTCGTTTGTTCGTTGGTTCGTTGGTTCGTTGGTTCGTTGGTTCGTTGGTTCGTTGGTTCGTTGGTTCGTTGGATCGTTTGTTCGTTGGTTCGAAGGTTCGTTGGTTCGTTGGTTCGTTGGTTCGTTGGTTCGTTGGTTCGTTGGTTCGTTGGTTCGTTGGTTCGTTGGTTCGTTGGTTCGTTGGTTCGTTGGTTCGTTGGTTCGTTGGTTCGTTGGTTCGCTGGTTCGTTGGTTCGTTGGTTCGTTTGTTCGTTTGTTCGTTTGTTCGTTTGTTCGTTTGTTCGTTTGTTCGTTGGTTCGTTGTTTCGTTGTTTCGTTGTTTCGTTGTTTCGTTGTTTCGTTGTTTCGTTGTTTCGTTGTTTCGTTGTTTCGTTGTTTCGTTGTTTCGTTGGTTCTTTTCTTTCTTTGTCACTTTGTTCGTTTGTTCGTTTGTTCGTTGGTTCGTTGGTTCGTTGGTTCGTTGGTTCGTTGGTTCGTTGGTTCGTTGGTTCGTTTGTTCGTTTATTCGTTTGTTCGTTTGTTCGTTTGTTCGTTTGTTCGTTTGTTCGTTTGTTCGTTTGTTCGTTTGTTCGTTTGTTCGTTTGTTCGTTGGTTCGTTGGTTCGTTGGATCGTTTGTTCGTTGGTTCGAAGGTTCGTTGTTTCGTTGTTTCGTTGTTTCGTTGTTTCGTTGTTTCGTTGTTTCGTTGTTTCGTTGTTTCGTTGTTTCGTTGTTTCGTTGGTTCGTTGGTTCGTTGTTTCGTTGTTTCGTTGTTTCGTTGTTTCGTTGTTTCGTTGTTTCGTTGTTTCGTTGTTTCGTTGTTTCGTTGTTTCGTTGTTTCGTTGTTTCGTTGTTTCGTTGTTTCGTTGTTTCGTTGTTTCGTTGTTTCGTTGTTTCGTTGTTTCGTTGTTTCGTTGTTTCGTTGTTTCGTTGTTTCGTTGTTTCGTTGGTTCGTTGTTTCGTTGTTTCGTTGGTTCGTTGGTTCGTTGGTTCGTTGGTTCGTTGGTTCGTTGGTTCGTTGGTTCGTTGGTTCGTTGGTTCGTTGGTTCGTTGGTTCGTTGGTTCGTTGGTTCGTTGGTTCGTTGGTTCGTTGGTTGGTTGGTTCGTTGGTTCGTTGTTTCGTTGGTTCGTTTGTTCGTTTGTTCGTTTGTTCGTTTGTTCGTTTCTTCGTTTCTTCGTTTGTTCGTTTGTTCGTTTGTTCGTTTGTTCGTTGGTTCGTTGTTTCGTTGTTTCGTTGTTTCGTTGTTTCGTTGTTTCGTTGTTTCGTTGTTTCGTTGTTTCGTTGTTTCGTTGTTTCGTTGTTTCGTTGTTTCGTTGTTTCGTTGTTTCGTTGTTTCGTTGTTTCGTTGTTTCGTTGTTTCGTTGTTTCGTTGTTTCGTTGTTTCGTTGTTTCGTTGTTTCGTTGTTTCGTTGTTTCGTTGTTTCGTTGTTTCGTTGTTTCGTTGTTTCGTTGTTTCGTTGTTTCGTTGTTTCGTTGTTTCGTTGTTTCGTTGTTTCGTTGTTTCGTTGTTTCGTTGTTTCGTTGTTTCGTTGTTTCGTTGTTTCGTTGTTTCGTTGTTTCGTTGGTTCTTTTGTTTCTTTGTCACTTTGTGCGTTTGTTCGTTTGTTCGTTGGTTCGTTTGTTCGTTGGTTCGTTGGTTCGTTGGATCGTTGGTTCGAAGGTTCGTTGGTTCGTTTGTTCATTTGTTCGTTGGTTCGTTGGTTCGTTGTTTCGTTGTTTCGTTGTTTCGTTGTTTCGTTGTTTCGTTGTTTCGTTGTTTTGTTGTTTCGTTGGTTCTTTTGTTTCTTTGTCACGTTGTTCGTTTGTTCGTTTGTTCGTTTGTTCGTTTGTTCGTTGGTTCGTTGGTTCGTTGGTTCGTTGGTTCGTTGGTTTGTTGGTTCGTTTGTTCGTTGGTTCGTTGGATCGTTGGTGCGTTGGTTCGAAGGATCGTTGGTTCGTTGGTTCGTTGGTTCGTTGGTTCGTTGGTTCGTTGGTTCGTTGGTTCGTTGGTTCGTTGGTTCGTTGGTTCGTTGGTTCGTTGGTTCGTTGGTTCGTTGGTTCGTTGGTTCGTTGTTTCGTTGTTTCTTTGTTTCGTTGGTTCTTTTATTTCTTTGTCACTTTGTTCGTTTGTTCGTTTGTTCGTTTGTTCGTTTGTTCGTTTGTTCGTTGGTTCGTTGGTTCGTTGGTTCGTTGGTTCGTTGGATCGTTGGTTCGTTGGTTCGTTGGTTCGTTGGTTCGTTGGTTCGTTGGTTCGTTGTTTCGTTGTTTCGTTGTTTCGTTGTTTCGTTGTTTCGTTGTTTCGTTGTTTCGTTGTTTCGTTGTTTCGTTGTTTCGTTGTTTCGTTGTTTCGTTGTTTCGTTGTTTCGTTGTTTCGTTGTTTCGTTGTTTCGTTGTTTCGTTGTTTCGTTGTTTCGTTGTTTCGTTGTTTCGTTGTTTCGTTGGTTCGTTGGTTCGTTGGTTCGTTGGTTCGTTGGTTCGTTGGTTCGTTGGTTCGTTGGTTCGTTGGTTCGTTGGTTCGTTGGTTCGTTGGTTCGTTGGTTCGTTGGTTCGTTGGTTCGTTGGTTCGTTGGTTCGTTGGTTCGTTGGTTCGTTGGTTCGTTGGTTCGTTGGTTCGTTGGTTGGTTGGTTCGTTGGTTCGTTGTTTCGTTGTTTCGTTGTTTCGTTGTTTCGTTGGTTCGTTGTTTCGTTGTTTCGTTGTTTCGTTGTTTCGTTGTTTCGTTGTTTCGTTGTTTCGTTGTTTCGTTGTTTCGTTGTTTCGTTGTTTCGTTGTTTCGTTGTTTCGTTGTTTCGTTGTTTCGTTGTTTCGTTGTTTCGTTGTTTCGTTGTTTCGTTGTTTCGTTGTTTCGTTGTTTCGTTGTTTCGTTGTTTCGTTGTTTCGTTGTTTCGTAGTTTCGTTGTTTCGTTGTTTCGTTGTTTCGTTGTTTCGTTGTTTCGTTGTTTCGTTGGTTCTTTTCTTTCTTTGTCACTTTGTTCGTTTGTTCGTTTGTTCGTTGGTTCGTTGGTTCGTTGGTTCGTTGGTTCGTTGGTTCGTTGGTTCGTTGGTTCGTTGGATCGTTTGTTCGTTGGTTCGAAGGTTCGTTGGTTCGTTGGTTCGTTGGTTCGTTGGTTCGTTGGTTCGTTGGTTCGTTGGTTCGTTGGTTCGTTGGTTCGTTGGTTCGTTGGTTCGTTGGTTCGTTGGTTCGTTGGTTCGTTGGTTCGCTGGTTCGTTGGTTCGTTGGTTCGTTTGTTCGTTTGTTCGTTTGTTCGTTTGTTCGTTTGTTCGTTTGTTCGTTTGTTCGTTTGTTCGTTGGTTCGTTGGTTCGTTGGATCGTTTGTTCGTTGGTTCGAAGGTTCGTTGGTTCGTTGTTTCGTTGTTACGTTGTTTCGTTGTTTCGTTGTTTCGTTGTTTCGTTGTTTCGTTGTTTCGTTGTTTTGTTGTTTCGTTGTTTCGTTGTTTCGTTGTTTCGTTGTTTCGTTGTTTCGTTGTTTCGTTGTTTCGTTGTTTCGTTGTTTCGTTGTTTCGTTGTTTCGTTGTTTCGTTGTTTCGTTGTTTCGTTGTTTCGTTGTTTCGTTGTTTCGTTGTTTCGTTGTTTCGTTGTTTCGTTGTTTCGTTGTTTCGTTGTTTCGTTGTTTCGTTGTTTCGTTGTTTCGTTGTTTCGTTGTTTCGTTGTTTCGTTGTTTCGTTGTTTCGTTGTTTCGTTGTTTCGTTGTTTCGTTGTTTCGTTGTTTCGTTGTTTCGTTGTTTCGTTGTTTCGTTGTTTCGTTGTTTCGTTGTTTCGTTGTTTCGTTGTTTCGTTGTTTCGTTGTTTCGTTGTTTCGTTGTTTCGTTGTTTCGTTGTTTCGTTGTTTCGTTGTTTCGTTGTTTCGTTGTTTCGTTGTTTCGTTGTTTCGTTGTTTCGTTGTTTCGTTGTTTCGTTGTTTCGTTGTTTCGTTGTTTCGTTGTTTCGTTGGTTCTTTTGTTTCTTTGTCACGTTGTTCGTTTGTTCGTTTGTTCGTTGGTACGTTGGTTCGTTGGTTCGTTGGTTCGTTGGTTCGTTGGTTCGTTGGTTCGTTGGTTCGTTGGTTCGTTGGTTCGTTGGTTCGTTGGATCGTTGGTTCGTTGTTTCGAAGGTTCGTTGGTTCGTTGGTTCGTTGGTTCGTTGGTTCGTTGGTTCGTTGGTTCGTTGGATCGTTGGTTCGTTGGTTCGTTGGTTCGTTGGTTCGTTGGTTCGTTGGTTCGTTGTTTCGTTGTTTCGTTGTTTCGTTGTTTCGTTGTTTCGTTGTTTCGTTGTTTCGTTGTTTCGTTGTTTCGTTGTTTCGTTGTTTCGTTGTTTCGTTGTTTCGTTGTTTCGTTGTTTCGTTGTTTCGTTGTTTCGTTGTTTCGTTGTTTCGTTGTTTCGTTGTTTCGTTGTTTCGTTGTTTCGTTGTTTCGTTGTTTCGTTGTTTCGTTGTTTCGTTGTTTCGTTGGTTCGTTGGTTCGTTGGTTCGTTGGTTCGTTGGTTCGTTGGTTCGTTGGTTCGTTGGTTCGTTGGTTCGTTGGTTCGTTGGTTCGTTGGTTCGTTGGTTCGTTGGTTCGTTGGTTCGTTGGTTCGTTGGTTCGTTGGTTCGTTGGTTCGTTGGTTCGTTGGTTCGTTGGTTCGTTGGTTCGTTGGTTCGTTGGTTGGTTGGTTCGTTGGTTCGTTGTTTCGTTGGTTCGTTTGTTCGTTTGTTCGTTTGTTCGTTTGTTCGTTTGTTCGTTTGTTCGTTTCTTCGTTTCTTCGTTTGTTCGTTTGTTCGTTTGTTCGTTGGTTCGTTGTTTCGTTGTTTCGTTGTTTCGTTGTTTCGTTGTTTCGTTGTTTCGTTGTTTCGTTGTTTCGTTGTTTCGTTGTTTCGTTGTTTCGTTGTTTCGTTGATTCGTTGTTCGTTGTTTCGTTGTTTCGTTGTTTCGTTGTTTCGTTGTTTCGTTGTTTCGTTGTTTCGTTGTTTCGTTGTTTCGTTGTTTCGTTGTTTCGTTGTTTCGTTGTTTCGTTGTTTCGTTGTTTCGTTGGTTCGTTGGTTCGTTGGTTCGTTGGTTCGTTGGTTCGTTGGTTCGTTGGTTCGTTGGTTCGTTGGTTCGTTGGTTCGTTGGTTCGTTGGTTCGTTGGTTCGTTGGTTCGTTGGTTCGTTGGTTCGTTGGTTCGTTGGTTCGTTGGTTCGTTGTTCGTTGGTTCGTAGGTTCGTTGGTTCGTTGGTTCGTTGGTTCGTTGGTTCGTTGGTTCGTTGGTTCGTTGGTTCGTTGGTTCGTTGGTTCGTTGGTTCGTTGGTTCGTTGGTTCGTTGGTTCGTTGGTTCGTTGGTTCGTTGGTTCGTTGGTTCGTTGGTTCGTTGGTTCGTTTGTTCGTTTGTTCGTTTGTTCGTTTGTTCGTTTGTTCGTTTGTTCGTTTGTTCGTTTGTTCGTTTGTTCGTTTGTTCGTTTGTTCGTTTGTTCGTTTGTTCGTTGGTTCGTTGGTTCGTTGGTTCGTTGGTTCGTTGGTTCGTTGGTTCGTTTGTTCGTTGGTTCGTTGGATCGTTGGTTCGTTGGTTCGAAGGATCGTTGGTTCGTTGGTTCGTTGGTTCGTTGGTTCGTTGGTTCGTTGGTTCGTTGGTTCGTTGGTTCGTTGGTTCGTTGGTTCGTTGGTTCGTTGGTTCGTTGGTTCGTTGGTTCGTTGGTTCGTTGGTTCGTTGGTTCGTTGGTTCGTTGTTTCGTTGTTTCGTTGTTTCGTTGGTTCTTTTATTTCTTTGTCACTTTGTTCGTTTGTTCGTTTGTTCGTTTGTTCGTTTGTTCGTTTGTTCGTTGGTTCGTTGGTTCGTTGGTTCGTTGGTTCGTTGGTTCGTTGGTTCGTTGGTTCGTTGGTTCGTTGGATCGTTTGTTCGAAGGTTCGTTGGTTCGTTGGTTCGTTGGTTCGTTGGTTCGTTGGTTCGTTGGTTCGTTGGTTCGTTGGTTCGTTGGTTCGTTGGTTCGTTGGTTCGTTGGTTCGTTGTTTCGTTGTTTCGTTGTTTCGTTGTTTCGTTGTTTCGTTGTTTCGTTGTTTCGTTGTTTCGTTGTTTCGTTGGTTCGTTGTTTCGTTGTTTCGTTGTTTCGTTGTTTCGTTGTTTCGTTGTTTCGTTGTTTCGTTGTTTCGTTGTTTCGTTGTTTCGTTGTTTCGTTGTTTCGTTGTTTCGTTGTTTCGTTGTTTCGTTGTTTCGTTGTTTCGTTGTTTCGTTGTTTCGTTGTTTCGTTGTTTCGTTGTTTCGTTGTTTCGTTGTTTCGTTGTTTCGTTGTTTCGTTGTTTCGTTGTTTCGTTGTTTCGTTGTTTCGTTGGTTCTTTTCTTTCTTTGTCACTTTGTTCGTTTGTTCGTTTGTTCGTTGGTTCGTTGGTTCGTTGGTTCGTTGGTTCGTTGGTTCGTTGGTTCGTTGGTTCGTTGGATCGTTGGATCGTTTGTTCGTTGGTTCGAAGGTTCGTTGGTTCGTTGGTTCGTTGGTTCGTTGGTTCGTTGGTTCGTTGGTTCGTTGGTTCGTTGGTTCGTTGGTTCGTTGGTTCGTTGGTTCGTTGGTTCGTTGGTTCGTTGGTTCGTTGGTTCGTTGGTTCGTTGGTTCGTTGGTTCGTTTATTCGTTTGTTCGTTTGTTCGTTTGTTCGTTTGTTCGTTTGTTCGTTTGTTCGTTTGTTCGTTTGTTCGTTTGTTCGTTTGTTCGTTGGTTCGTTGGTTCGTTGGATCGTTTGTTCGTTGGTTCGAAGGTTCGTTGGTTCGTTGTTTCGTTGTTACGTTGTTTCGTTGTTTCGTTGTTTCGTTGTTTCGTTGTTTCGTTGTTTCGTTGTTTCGTTGTTTCGTTGTTTCGTTGTTTCGTTGTTTCGTTGTTTCGTTGTTTCGTTGTTTCGTTGTTTCGTTGTTTCGATGTTTCGTTGTTTCGTTGTTTCGTTGTTTCGTTGTTTCGTTGTTTCGTTGTTTCGTTGTTTCGTTGTTTCGTTGTTTCGTTGTTTCGTTGTTTCGTTGTTTCGTTGTTTCGTTGTTTCGTTGTTTCGTTGTTTCGTTGTTTCGTTGTTTCGTTGTTTCGTTGTTTCGTTGTTTCGTTGTTTCGTTGTTTCGTTGTTTCGTTGTTTCGTTGTTTCGTTGTTTCGTTGTTTCGTTGTTTCGTTGTTTCGTTGTTTCGTTGTTTCGTTGTTTCGTTGTTTCGTTGTTTCGTTGTTTCGTTGTTTCGTTGTTTCGTTGTTTCGTTGTTTCGTTGGATCGTTTGTTCGTTGGTTCGAAGGTTCGTTGGTTCGTTGGTTCGTTGGTTCGTTGGTTCGTTGGTTCGTTGGTTCGTTGGTTCGTTGGTTCGTTGGTTCGTTGGTTCGTTGGTTCGTTGGTTCGTTGTTTCGTTGGTTCGTTGTTTCGTTGTTTCGTTGTTTCGTTGTTTCGTTGTTTCGTTGTTTCGCTGTTTCGTTGTTTCGTTGTTTCGTTGTTTCGTTGTTTCGTTGTTTCGTTGTTTCGTTGTTTCGTTGTTTCGTTGTTTCGTTGTTTCGTTGTTTCGTTGTTTCGTTGTTTCGTTGTTTCGTTGTTTCGTTGTTTCGTTGTTTCGTTGTTTCGTTGTTTCGTTGTTTCGTTGTTTCGTTGTTTCGTTGTTTCGTTGTTTCGTTGTTTCGTTGTTTCGTTGTTTCGTTGTTTCGTTTTCGTTGTTTCGTTGTTTCGTTGTTTCGTTGTTTCGTTGTTTCGTTGTTTCGTTGTTTCGTTGTTTCGTTGGTTCTTTTCTTTCTTTGTCACTTTGTTCGTTTGTTCGTTTGTTCGTTGGTTCGTTGGTTCGTTGGTTCGTTGGTTCGTTGGTTCGTTGGTTCGTTGGTTCGTTGGTTCGTTGGATCGTTTGTTCGTTGGTTCGAAGGTTCGTTGGTTCGTTGGTTCGTTGGTTCGTTGGTTCGTTGGTTCGTTGGTTCGTTGGTTCGTTGGTTCGTTGGTTCGTTGGTTCGTTGGTTCGTTGGTTCGTTGGTTCGTTGGTTCGTTGGTTCGTTGGTTCGTTGGTTCGTTTGTTCGTTTGTTCGTTTGTTCGTTTGTTCGTTTG
>NW_027486624.1:0-17500 GCF_050908995.1 Andrena cerasifolii | reverse complement strand
TTTGTTTCTTTGTTTGTTTGTTCGTTTGTTCGTTTGTTCGTTTGTTCGTTTGTTCGTTTGTTCGTTTGTTCGTTTGTTCGTTTGTTCGTTTGTTCGTTTGTTCGTTTGTTCGTTTGTTCGTTTGTTCGTTTGTTCGTTTGTTCGTTTGTTCGTTTGTTCGTTTGTTCGTTTGTTCGTTTGTTCGTTTGTTCGTTTGTTCGTTTGTTCGTTTGTTCGTTTGTTCGTTTGTTCGTTTGTTCGTTTGTTCGTTTGTTCGTTTGTTCGTTTGTTCGTTTGTTCGTTTGTTCGTTTGTTCGTTTGTTCGTTTGTTCGTTTGTTCGTTTGTTCGTTTGTTCGTTTGTTCGTTTGTTCGTTTGTTCGTTTGTTCGTTTGTTCGTTTGTTCGTTTGTTCGTTTGTTCGTTTGTTCGTTTGTTCGTTTGTTCGTTTGTTCGTTTGTTCGTTTGTTCGTTTGTTCGTTTGTTCGTTTGTTCGTTTGTTCGTTTGTTCGTTTGTTCGTTTGTTCGTTTGTTCGTTTGTTCGTTTGTTCGTTTGTTCGTTTGTTCGTTTGTTCGTTTGATCGTTTGTTCGTTTGTTCGTTTGTTCGTTTGTTCGTTTGTTCGTTTGTTCGTTTGTACGTATGTTTGTTTGTTCGTTTGTTCGTTGTTCGTTTGTTCGTTTGTTCGTTTGTTCGTTTGTTCGTTTCTTCGTTTGTTCGTTTGTTCGTTTTTTCGTTTGTTCGTTTGTTCGTTTGTTCGTTTGTTCGTTCGTTTGTTTGTTCGCTTGTTTCGTTGGTTCGATTGTTTCTTTGTTTCTTTGTTTCTTTATTTCATTGTTTTTTCGTTTGTTTGTTCGTTTGTTCGTTTGTTCGTTTGTTCGTTTGTTCGTTTGTTCCTTTGTTCGTTTGTTCGTTTGTTCGTTTGTTCGTTTGTTCGTTTGTTCGTTTGTTCGTTTGTTCGTTTGTTCGTTTGTTCGTTTGTTCGTTTGTTCGTTTGTTCGTTTTTTCGTTTTTTCGTTTGTTCGTTTGTTCGTTTGTTCGTTTGTTCGTTTGTTCGTTTGTTCGTTTGTTCGTTTGTTCGTTTGTTCGTTTGTTCGTTTGTTCGTTTGTTCGTTTGTTCGTTTGTTCGTTTGTTCGTTTGTTCGTTTGTTCGTTTGTTCGTTTGTTCGTTTGTTCGTTTGTTCGTTTGTTCGTTTGTTCGTTTGTTCGTTTGTTCGTTTGTTCGTTTGTTCGTTTGTTCGTTTGTTCGTTTGTTCGTTTGTTCGTTTGTTCGTTTGTTCGTTTGTTCGTTTGTTCGTTTGTTCGTTTGTTCGTTTGTTCGTTTGTTCGTTTGTTCGTTTGTTCGTTTGTTCGTTTGTTCGTTTGTTCGTTTGTTCGTTTGTTCGTTTGTTCCTTTGTTCGTTTGTTCGTTTGTTCGTTTGTTCGTTTGTTCGTTTGTTCGTTTGTTCGTTTGTTCGTTTGTTCGTTTGTTCGTTTGTTCGTTTGTTCGTTTGTTCGTTTGTTCGTTCGTTTGTTCGTTCGTTTGTTCGTTTGTTCGTTTGTTCGTTTGTTCGTTTGTTCGTTTGTTCGTTGGTTCGTTGTTTCGTTGGTTCGATTGTTTCTTTGTTTCTTTGTTTCTTTATTTCATTGTTTTTTCGTTTGTTTGTTCGTTTGTTCGTTTGTTCGTTTGTTCGTTTGTTCGTTTGTTCGTTTGTTCGTTTGTTCGTTTGTTCGTTTGTTCGTTTGTTCGTTTGTTCGTTTGTTCGTTTGTTCGTTTGTTCGTTTGTTCGTTTGCTCGTTTGCTCGTTTGTTCGTTTGTTCGTTTGTTCGTTTGTTCGTTTGTTCGTTTGTTCGTTTGTTCGTTTGTTCGTTTGTTCGTTTGTTCGTTTGTTCGTTTGTTCGTTTGTTCGTTTGTTCGTTTGTTCGTTTGTTCGTTTGTTCGTTTGTTCGTTTGTTCGTTTGTTCGTTTGTTCGTTTTTTCGTTTGTTCGTTTGTTCGTTTGTTCGTTTGTTCGTTTGTTCGTTTGTTCGTTTGTTCGTTTGTTCGTTTGTTCGTTTGTTCGTTTGTTCGTTTGTTCGTTTGTTCGTTTGTTCGTTTGTTCGTTTGTTCGTTTGTTCGTTTGTTCGTTTGTTCGTTTGTTCGTTTGTTCGTTTGTTCGTTTGTTCGTTTGTTCGTTTGTTCGTTTGTTCGTTTGTTCGTTTGTTCGTTTGTTCGTTTGTTCGTTTGTTCGTTTGTTCGTTTGTTCGTTTGTTCGTTTGTTCGTTTGTTCGTTTGTTCGTTTGTTCGTTTGTTCGTTTGTTCGTTTGTTCGTTTGTTCGTTTGTTCGTTTGTTCGTTTGTTCGTTTGTTCGTTTGTTCGTTTGTTCGTTTGTTCGTTTGTTCGTTTGTTCGTTTGTTCGTTTGTTCGTTTGTTCGTTTGTTCGTTTGTTCGTTTGTTCGTTTGTTCGTTTGTTCGTTTGTTCGTTTGTTCGTTTGTTCGTTTGTTCCTTTGTTCGTTTGTTCGTTTGTTCGTTTGTTCGTTTGTTCGTTTGTTCGTTTGTTCGTTTGTTCGTTTGTTCGTTTGTTCGTTTGTTCGTTTGTTCGTTTGTTCGTTTGTTCGTTTGTTCGTTTGTTCGTTTGTTCGTTTGTTCGTTTGTTCGTTTGTTCGTTTGTTCGTTTGTTCGTTTGTTCGTTTGTTTCTTTGTATCTTTGTTTCTTTGTTTGTTTGTTTCTTTGTTTCTTTGTTTCTCTGTTTCTTTGTTTCTTTGTATCTTTGTTTCTTTGTTTGTTCGTTCGTTTGTTCGTTTGTTCGTTTGTTCGTTTGTTCGTTTGTTCGTTTGTTCGTTTGTTCGTTTGTTCGTTGGTTCGTTGTTTCGTTGGTTCGATTGTTTCTTTGTTTCTTTGTTTCTTTATTTCATTGTTTTTTCGTTTGTTTTTTCGTTTGTTCGTTTGTTCGTTTGTTCGTTTGTTCGTTTGTTCGTTTGTTCGTTTGTTCGTTTGTTCGTTTGTTCGTTTGTTCGTTTGTTCGTTTGTTCGTTTGTTCGTTTGTTCGTTTGTTCGTTTGTTCGTTTGTTCGTTTGTTCGTTTGTTCGTTTGTTCGTTTGTTCGTTTGTTCGTTTGTTCGTTTGTTCGTTTGTTCGTTTGTTCGTTTGTTCGTTTGTTCGTTTGTTCGTTTGTTCGTTTGTTCGTTTGTTCGTTTGTTCGTTTGTTCGTTTGTTCGTTTGTTCGTTTGTTCGTTTGTTCGTTTGTTCGTTTGTTCGTTTGTTCGTTTGTTCGTTTGTTCGTTTGTTCGTTTTTCAGTGTGTTCGTTTGGTCGTTGGATCGTTGGTTCGTTGGTTCGTTTATTTCTTTGTTTCTTTGTATCTTTGTTTCTTTGTTTCTTTGTTTCTTTGTTTCTTTGTTTCTTTGTTTCTTTGTTTCTTTGTATCTTTGTTTCTTTGTTTGTTCGTTCGTTTGTTCGTTTGTTCGTTTGTTCGTTTGTTCGTTTGTTCGTTTGTTCGTTTGTTCGTTTGTTCGTTTGTTCGTTTGTTCGTTTGTTCGTTTGTTCGTTTGTTCGTTTGTTCGTTTGATCGTTTGTTCGTTTGTTCGTTTGTTCGTTTGTTCGTTTGTTCGTTTGTTCGTTTGTTCGTTTGTTCGTTTGTTCGTTTGCTCGTTTGTTCGTTTGTTCGTTTGTTCGTTTTTTCGTTTGTTCGTTTGTTCGTTTGTTCGTTTGTTCGTTCGTTTGTTTGTTCGCTTGTTTCGTTGGTTCGATTGTTTCTTTGTTTCTTTGTTTCTTTATTTCATTGTTTTTTCGTTTGTTTGTTCGTTTGTTCGTTTGTTCGTTTGTTCGTTTGTTCGTTTGTTCGTTTGTTCGTTTGTTCGTTTGTTCGTTTGTTCGTTTGTTCGTTTGTTCGTTTGTTCGTTTGTTCGTTTGTTCGTTTGTTCGTTTGTTCGTTTGTTCGTTTGTTCGTTTGTTCGTTTGTTCGTTTGTTCGTTTGTTCGTTTGTTCGTTTGTTCGTTTGTTCGTTTGCTCGTTTGTTCGTTTGTTCGTTTGTTCGTTTTTTCGTTTGTTCGTTTGTTCGTTTGTTCGTTTGTTCGTTTGTTCGTTTGTTTCTTTGTATCTTTGTTTCTTTGTTTGTTTGTTTCTTTGTTTCTTTGTTTCTCTGTTTCTTTGTTTCTTTGTATCTTTGTTTCTTTGTTTGTTCGTTCGTTTGTTCGTTTGTTCGTTTGTTCGTTTGTTCGTTTGTTCGTTTGTTCGTTTGTTCGTTGGTTCGTTGTTTCGTTGGTTCGATTGTTTCTTTGTTTCTTTGTTTCTTTATTTCATTGTTTTTTCGTTTGTTTTTTCGTTTGTTCGTTTGTTCGTTTGTTCGTTTGTTCGTTTGTTCGTTTGTTCGTTTGTTCGTTTGTTCGTTTGTTCGTTTGTTCGTTTGTTCGTTTGTTCGTTTGTTCGTTTGTTCGTTTGTTCGTTTGTTCGTTTGTTCGTTTGTTCGTTTGTTCGTTTGTTCGTTTGTTCGTTTGTTCGTTTTTTCGTTTGTTCGTTTGCTCGTTTGTTCGTTTGTTCGTTTGTTCGTTTTTTCGTTTGTTCGTTTGTTCGTTTGTTCGTTTGTTCGTTCGTTTGTTTGTTCGCTTGTTTCGTTGGTTCGATTGTTTCTTTGTTTCTTTGTTTCTTTATTTCATTGTTTTTTCGTTTATTTGTTCGTTTGTTCGTTTGTTCGTTTGTTCGTTTGTTCGTTTGTTCGTTTGTTCGTTTGTTCGTTTGTTCGTTTGTTCGTTTGTTCGTTTGTTCGTTTGTTCGTTTGTTCGTTTGTTCGTTTGTTCGTTTGTTCGTTTGTTCGTTTGTTCGTTTGTTCGTTTGTTCGTTTGTTCGTTTGTTCGTTTGTTCGTTTGTTCGTTTGTTCGTTTGTTCGTTTGTTCGTTTGTTCGTTTGTTCGTTTGTTCGTTTGTTCGTTTGTTCGTTTGTTCGTTTGTTCGTTTGTTCGTTTGTTCGTTTGTTCGTTTGTTCGTTTGTTCGTTTGGTCGTTTGTTCGTTTGTTCGTTCGTTCGATTGTTTCGTTGGTTCGATTGTTTCTTTGTTTCTTTGTTTCTTTGTTTCTTTATTTCATTGTTTTTTCGTTTGTTTGTTCGTTTGTTCGTTTGTTCGTTTGTTCGTTTGTTCGTTTGTTCGTTTGTTCGTTTGTTCGTTTGTTCGTTTGTTCGTTTGTTCGTTTGTTCGTTTGTTCGTTTGTTCGTTTGTTCGTTTGTTCGTTTGTTCGTTTGTTCGTTTGTTCGTTTGTTCGTTTGTTCGTTTGTTCGTTTGTTCGTTTGTTCGTTTGTTCGTTTGTTCGTTTGTTCGTTTGTTCGTTTGTTCGTTTGTTCGTTTGTTCGTTTGTTCGTTTGTTCGTTTGTTCGTTTGTTCGTTTGTTCGTTTGTTCGTTTGTTCGTTTGTTCGTTTGTTCGTTTGTTCGTTTGTTCGTTTGTTCGTTTGTTCGTTTGTTCGTTTGTTCGTTTGTTCGTTTGTACGTATGTTCGTTTGTTCGTTTGTTCGTTGTTCGTTTGTTCGTTTGTTCCTTTGTTCGTTTGTTCGTTTGTTCGTTTGTTCGTTTGTTCGTTTGTTCGTTTGTTCGTTTGTTCGTTTGTTCGTTTGTTCGTTTGTTCGTTTGTTCGTTTGTTCGTTTGTTCGTTTGTTCGTTTGTTCGTTTGTTCGTTTGTTCGTTTGTTCGTTTGTTCGTTTGTTCGTTTGTTCGTTTGTTCGTTTGTTCGTTTGTTCGTTTGTTCGTTTGTTCGTTTGTTCGTTTGTTCGTTTGTTCGTTTGTTCGTTTGTTCGTTTGTTCGTTTGTTCGTTTGTTCGTTTGTTCGTTTGTTCGTTTTTTAGTTTGTTCGTTTGTTCGTTTGTCGTTTGTTCGTTTGTTCGTTTGTTCGTTTGTTCGTTTGTTCGTTTGTTCGTTTGTTCGTTTGTTCGTTTGTTCGTTTGTTCGTTTGTTCGTTTGTTCGTTTGTTCGTTTTTTCGTTTGTTCGTTTGTTCGTTTGTTCGTTTGTTCGTTTGTTCGTTTGTTCGTTTGTTCGTTTGTTCGTTTGTTCGTTTGTTCGTTTGTTCGTTTGTTCGTTTGTTCGTTTGTTCGTTTGTTCGTTTGTTCGTTTGTTCGTTTGTTCGTTTGTTCGTTTGTTCGTTTGTTCGTTTGTTCGTTTGTTCGTTTGTTCGTTTGTTCGTTTGTTCGTTTGTTCGTTTGTTCGTTTGTTCGTTTGTTCGTTTGTTCGTTTGTTCGTTTGTTCGTTTGTTCGTTTGTTCGTTTGTTCGTTTGTTCGTTTGTTCGTTTGTTCGTTTGTTCGTTTGTTCGTTTGTTCGTTTGTTCGTTTGTTCGTTTGTTCTTTGATTCGTTGGTTCGTTGGTTCGTTGGTTCGTTGGTTCGTTGGTTCGATGGTTCGTTTGTTCGTTTTTTCGTTTGTTCGTTTGTTCGTTTGTTCGTTGGTTTGTTGGTTCGTTGGTTCGTCGGTTCGTTGGTTCGTTGGTTCGTTGGTTCGTTGGTTCGTTTGTTTCTTCGTTTCTTTCTTTCTTTTTTCGTTTGTTCATTTGTTCGTTTGTTCGTTTGTTCGTTGGTTCGTTGGTTCGTTGGTTCGTTGGTTCGATGGTTCGTTGGTTCGTTGGTTCGTTGGTTCGATGGTTCGTTGTTTCGTTGGTTCGTTGGTTCGTTGGTTCGTTTGTTCCTTTTTTCTTTCTTTCTTTGTTCGTTTGTTCGTTTGTTCGTTTGTTCGTTTGTTCGTTTGTTCGTTGGTTCGTTGGTTCGTTGGTTCGTTGGTTCGATGGTTCGTTGGTTCGTTGGTTCGTTGGTTCGTTGGTTCGTTGGTTCGTTGGTTCGTTGGTTCGTTGATTCGTTGGTTCGTTTGTTTCTTTCTGTCTTTGTTCCTTTCTTCGTTTGTTCGTTTGTTCGTTTGTTCGTTTGTTCGTTTGTTCGTTTGTTCGTTTGTTCGTTGCTTCGTTGGTTCGTTGGTTCGTTGGTTCGTTGGTTCGTTGGTTCGTTGGTTCGTTTGTTCGTTGGTTCGTTGGTTCGATGGTTCGTTGGTTCGTTGGTTCGTTGGTTCGATGGTTCGTTGGTTCGTTGGTTCGTTGGTTCGTTTGTTCCTTTTTTCTTTCTTTCTTTGTTCGTTTGTTCGTTTGTTCGTTTGTTCGTTTGTTCGTTTGTTCGTTTGTTCGTTTGTTCGTTGGTTCGTTGGTTCGTTGGTTCGTTGGTTCGTTGGTTCGTTGGTTCGATGGTTCGTTGGTTCGTTGGTTCGTTGGTTCGTTGGTTCGTTGATTCGTTGGTTCGTTTGTTTCTTTCTGTCTTTGTTCCTTTCTTCGTTTGTTCGTTTGTTCGTTTGTTCGTTTGTTCGTTTGTTCGTTTGTTCGTTTGTTCGTTTGTTCGTTTGTTCGTTTGTTCGTTTGTTCGTTTGTTCGTTTGTTCGTTTGTTCGTTTGTTCGTTTGTTCGTTTGTTCGTTTGTTCGTTTGTTCGTTTGTTCGTTTGTTCGTTTGTTCGTTTGTTCGTTTTTTAGTTTGTTCGTTTGTTCGTTTGTCGTTTGTGCGTTTGTTCGTTTGTTCGTTTGTTCGTTTGTTCGTTTGTTCGTTTGTTCGTTTGTTCGTTTTTTCGTTTGTTCGTTTGTTCGTTTGTTCGTTTGTTCGTTTTTTCGTTTGTTCGTTTGTTCGTTTGTTCGTTTGTTCGTTTGTTCGTTGTTCGTTTGTTCGTTTGTTCGTTTGTTCGTTTGTTCGTTTGTTCGTTTGTTCGTTTGTTCGTTTGTTCGTTTGTTCGTTTGTTCGTTTGTTCGTTTGTTCGTTTGTTCGTTTGTTCGTTTGTTCGTTTGTTCGTTTGTTCGTTTGTTCGTTTGTTCGTTTGTTCGTTTGTTCGTTTGTTCGTTTGTTCGTTTGTTCGTTTGTTCGTTTGTTCGTTTGTTCGTTTGTTCGTTTGTTCGTTTGTTCGTTTGTTCGTTTGTTCGTTTGTTCGTTTGTTCGTTTGTTCGTTTGTTCGTTTGTTCGTTTGTTCTTTGATTCGTTGGTTCGTTGGTTCGTTGGTTCGTTGGTTCGTTGGTTCGATGGTTCGTTTGTTCGTTTTTTCGTTTGTTCGTTTGTTCGTTTGTTCGTTGGTTTGTTGGTTCGTTGGTTCGTCGGTTCGTTGGTTCGTTGGTTCGTTGGTTCGTTGGTTCGTTTGTTTCTTCGTTTCTTTCTTTCTTTTTTCGTTTGTTCATTTGTTCGTTTGTTCGTTTGTTCGTTGGTTCGTTGGTTCGTTGGTTCGTTGGTTCGATGGTTCGTTGGTTCGTTGGTTCGTTGGTTCGATGGTTCGTTGTTTCGTTGGTTCGTTGGTTCGTTGGTTCGTTTGTTCCTTTTTTCTTTCTTTCTTTGTTCGTTTGTTCGTTTGTTCGTTTGTTCGTTTGTTCGTTTGTTCGTTGGTTCGTTGGTTCGTTGGTTCGTTGGTTCGATGGTTCGTTGGTTCGTTGGTTCGTTGGTTCGTTGGTTCGTTGGTTCGTTGGTTCGTTGGTTCCGTTGATTCGTTGGTTCGTTTGTTTCTTTCTGTCTTTGTTCCTTTCTTCGTTTGTTCGTTTGTTCGTTTGTTCGTTTGTTCGTTTGTTCGTTTGTTCGTTTGTTCGTTGCTTCGTTGGTTCGTTGGTTCGTTGGTTCGTTGGTTCGTTGGTTCGTTGGTTCGTTTGTTCGTTGGTTCGTTGGTTCGATGGTTCGTTGGTTCGTTGGTTCGTTGGTTCGATGGTTCGTTGGTTCGTTGGTTCGTTGGTTCGTTTGTTCCTTTTTTCTTTCTTTCTTTGTTCGTTTGTTCGTTTGTTCGTTTGTTCGTTTGTTCGTTTGTTCGTTTGTTCGTTTGTTCGTTGGTTCGTTGGTTCGTTGGTTCGTTGGTTCGTTGGTTCGTTGGTTCGATGGTTCGTTGGTTCGTTGGTTCGTTGGTTCGTTGGTTCGTTGATTCGTTGGTTCGTTTGTTTCTTTCTGTCTTTGTTCCTTTCTTCGTTTGTTCGTTTGTTCGTTTGTTCGTTTGTTCGTTGCTTCGTTGCTTCGTTGGTTCGTTGGTTCGTTGGTTCGTTGGTTCGTTGGTTCGTTGATTCGTTGGTTCGTTTGTTTCTTTCTGTCTTTGTTCCTTTCTTCGTTTGTTCGTTTGTTCGTTTGTTCGTTTGTTCGTTTGTTCGTTTGTTCGTTTGTTCGTTTGTTCGTTTGTTCGTTTGTTCGTTTGTTCTTTGATTCGTTGGTTCGTTGGTTCGTTGGTTCGTTGGTTCGTTGGTTCGTTGGTTCGATGGTTCGTTTGTTCGTTTGTTCGTTTTTTCGTTTGTTCGTTTGTTCGTTTGTTCGTTGGTTTGTTGGTTCGTTGGTTCGTCGGTTCGTTGGTTCGTTGGTTCGTTGGTTCGTTGGTTCGTTTGTTTCTTCGTTTCTTTCTTTCTTTTTTCGTTTGTTCATTTGTTCGTTTGTTCGTTTGTTCGTTGGTTCGTTTCTTTCTTTGTTTCTTTCTTTCTTTGTTCGTTTGTTCGTTTGTTCGTTTGTTCGTTTGTTCGCTTGTTCGTTTGTTCGTTGGTTCGTTGGTTCGTTGGTTCGTTGGTTCGTTGGTTCGTTGGTTCGTTGGTTCGTTGGATCGTTGGTTCGTTGGTTCGTTGGTTCGTTGTTTCGGTGGTTTGTTTGTTTCTTTGTTTCTTTATTTCTTTGTTCGTATGTTTGTTCGTTTGTTCGTTTGTTCGTTTGTTCGTTTGTTCGTTTGTTCGTTTGTTCGTTTGTTCGTTTGTTCGTTTGTTCGTTTGTTCGTTTGTTCGTTTGTTCGTTTGTTCGTTTGTTCGTTTGTTCGTTTGTTCGTTTGTTCGTTTGTTCGTTTGTTCGTTTGTTCGTTTGTTCGTTTGTTCGTTTGTTCGTTTGTTCGTTTGTTCGTTTGTTCGTTTGTTCGTTTGTTCGTTTGTTCGTTTGTTCGTTTGTTCGTTTGTTCGTTTGTTCGTTTGTTCGTTTGTTCGTTTGTTCGTTTGTTCGTTTGTTCGTTTGTTCGTTTGTTCGTTTGTTCGTTTGTTCGTTTGTTCGTTTGTTCGTTTGTTCGTTTGTTCGTTTGTTCGTTTGTTCGTTTGTTCGTTTGTTCGTTTGTTCGTTTGTTCGTTTGTTCGTTTGTTCGTTTGTTCGTTTGTTCGTTTGTTCGTTTGTTCGTTTGTTCGTTTGTTCGTTTGGTCGTTTGGTCGTTTGGTCGTTTGTTCGTTTGTTCGTTTGTTCGTTTGTTCGTTTGTTCGTTTGTTCGTTTTGTTCGTTTGTTCGTTTGTTCGTTTGTTCGTTTGTTCGTTTTTCAGTGTGTTCGTTTGCTCGTTGGATCGTTGGTTCGTTGGTTCGTTTATTTCTTTGTTTCTTTGTATCTTTGTTTCTTTGTTTCTTTGTATCTTTGTTTCTTTGTTTGTTTGTTCGTTTGTTCGTTTGTTCGTTTGTTCGTTTGTTCGTTTGTTCGTTTGTTCGTTTGTTCGTTTGTTCGTTTGTTCGTTTGTTCGTTTGTTCGTTTGTTCGTTTGTTCGTTTGTTCGTTTGTTCGTTTGTTCGTTTGTTCGTTTGTTCGTTTGTTCGTTTGTTCGTTTGTTCGTTTGTTCGTTTGTTCGTTTGTTCGTTTGTTCGTTTGTTCGTTTGTACGTATGTTTGTTTGTTCGTTTGTTCGTTGTTCGTTTGTTCGTTTGTTCGTTTGTTCGTTTGTTCGTTTGTTCGTTTGTTCGTTTGTTCGTTTGTTCGTTTGTTCGTTTGTTCGTTTGTTCGTTTGTTCGTTTGTTCGTTTGTTCGTTTGTTGTTTGTTCGTTTGTTCGTTTGTTCGTTTGTTCGTTTGTTCGTTTGTTCGTTTGTTCGTTTGTTCGTTTGTTCGTTTGTTCGTTTGTTCGTTTGTTCGTTTGTTCGTTTGTTCGTTGTTCGTTTGTTCGTTTGTTCGTTTGTTCGTTTGTTCGTTTGTTCGTTTGTTCGTTTGTTCGTTTGTTCGTTTGTTCGTTTGTTCGTTTGTTCGTTTGTTCGTTTGTTCGTTTGTTCGTTTGTTCCTTTGTTCCTTTGTTCGTTTGTTCGTTTGTTCGTTTGTTCGTTTGTTCGTTTGTTCGTTTGTTCCTTTGTTCGTTTGTTCGTTTGTTCGTTTGTTCGTTTGTTCGTTTGTTCGTTTGTTCGTTTGTTCGTTTGTTCGTTTGTTCGTTTGTTCGTTTGTTCGTTTGTTCGTTTGTTCGTTTGTTCGTTTGTTCGTTTGTTCGTTTGTTCGTTTGTTCGTTTGTTCGTTTGTTCGTTTGTTCGTTTGTTCGTTTGTTCGTTTGTTCGTTTGTTCGTATGTTCGTATGTTCGTTTGTTCGTTTGTTCGTTTGTTCGTTTGTTCGTTTGTTCGTTTGTTCGTTTGTTCGTTTGTTCGTTTGTTCGTTTGTTCGTTTGTTCGTTTGTTCGTTTGTTCGTTTGTTCGTTTGTTCGTTTGTTCGTTTGTTCGTTTGTTCGTTTGTTCGTTTGTTCGTTTGTTCGTTTGTTCGTTTGTTCGTTTGTTCGTTTGTTCGTTTGTTCGTTTGATCGTTTGTTCGTTTGTTCGTTTGTTCGTTTGTTCGTTTGTTCGTTTGTTCGTTTGTACGTATGTTTGTTTGTTCGTTTGTTCGTTGTTCGTTTGTTCGTTTGTTCGTTTGTTCGTTTGTTCGTTTCTTCGTTTGTTCGTTTGTTCGTTTTTTCGTTTGTTCGTTTGTTCGTTTGTTCGTTTGTTCGTTCGTTTGTTTGTTCGCTTGTTTCGTTGGTTCGATTGTTTCTTTGTTTCATTGTTTCTTTATTTCATTGTTTTTTCGTTTGTTTGTTCGTTTGTTCGTTTGTTCGTTTGTTCGTTTGTTCGTTTGTTCCTTTGTTCGTTTGTTCGTTTGTTCGTTTGTTCGTTTGTTCGTTTGTTCGTTTGTTCGTTTGTTCGTTTGTTCGTTTGTTCGTTTGTTCGTTTGTTCGTTTTTTCGTTTTTTCGTTTGTTCGTTTGTTCGTTTGTTCGTTTGTTCGTTTGTTCGTTTGTTCGTTTGTTCGTTTGTTCGTTTGTTCGTTTGTTCGTTTGTTCGTTTGTTCGTTTGTTCGTTTGTTCGTTTGTTCGTTTGTTCGTTTGTTCGTTTGTTCGTTTGTTCGTTTGTTCGTTTGTTCGTTTGTTCGTTTGTTCGTTTGTTCGTTTGTTCGTTTGTTCGTTTGTTCGTTTGTTCGTTTGTTCGTTTGTTCGTTTGTTCGTTTGTTCGTTTGTTCGTTTGTTCGTTTGTTCGTTTGTTCGTTTGTTCGTTTGTTCGTTTGTTCGTTTGTTCGTTTGTTCGTTTGTTCGTTTGTTCGTTTGTTCGTTTGTTCGTTTGTTCCTTTGTTCGTTTGTTCGTTTGTTCGTTTGTTCGTTTGTTCGTTTGTTCGTTTGTTCGTTTGTTCGTTTGTTCGTTTGTTCGTTTGTACGTATGTTCGTTTGTTCGTTTGTTCGTTGTTCGTTTGTTCGTTTGTTCCTTTGTTCGTTTGTTCGTTTGTTCGTTTGTTCGTTTGTTCGTTTGTTCGTTTGTCGTTTGTGCGTTTGTGCGTTTGTTCGTTTGTTCGTTTGTTCGTTTGTTCGTTTGTTCGTTTGTTCGTTTGTTCGTTTGTTCGTTTTTCAGTGTGTTCGTTTGCTCGTTGGATCGTTGGTTCGTTGGTTCGTTTATTTCTTTGTTTCTTTGTATCTTTGTTTCTTTGTTTCTTTGTATCTTTGTTTCTTTGTTTGTTTGTTCGTTTGTTCGTTTGTTCGTTTGTTCGTTTGTTCGTTTGTTCGTTTGTTCGTTTGTTCGTTTGTTCGTTTGTTCGTTTGTTCGTTTGTTCGTTTGTTCGTTTGTTCGTTTGTTCGTTTGTTCGTTTGTTCGTTTGTTCGTTTGTTCGTTTGTTCGTTTGTTCGTTTGTTCGTTTGTTCGTTTGTTCGTTTGTTCGTTTGTTCGTTTGTTCGTTTGTTCGTTTGTTCGTTTGTTCGTATGTTCGTTTGTTCGTTTGTTCGTTTGTTCGTTTGTTCGTTTGTTCGTTTGTTCGTTTGTTCGTTTGTTCGTTTGTTCGTTTGTTCGTTTGTTCGTTTGTTCGTTTGTTCGTTTGTTCGTTTGTTCGTTTGTTCGTTTGTTCGTTTGTTCGTTTGTTCGTTTGTTCGTTTGTTCGTTTGTTCGTTTGTTCGTTTGTTCGTTTGTTCGTTTGTTCGTTTGTTCGTTTGTTCGTTTGTTCGTTTGATCGTTTGTTCGTTTGTTCGTTTGTTCGTTTGTTCGTTTGTTCGTTTGTTCGTTTGTACGTATGTTTGTTTGTTCGTTTGTTCGTTGTTCGTTTGTTCGTTTGTTCGTTTGTTCGTTTGTTCGTTTCTTCGTTTGTTCGTTTGTTCGTTTTTTCGTTTGTTCGTTTGTTCGTTTGTTCGTTTGTTCGTTCGTTTGTTTGTTCGCTTGTTTCGTTGGTTCGATTGTTTCTTTGTTTCTTTTTTTCTTTATTTCATTGTTTTTTCGTTTGTTTGTTCGTTTGTTCGTTTGTTCGTTTGTTCGTTTGTTGTTCGTTGGTTCGTTTGTTCGTTTGTTCGTTGGTTCGTTTGTTCGTTTGTTCGTTTGTTCGTTTGTTCGTTTGTTCGTTTGTTCGTTTGTTCGTTTGTTCGTTTTTTCGTTTTTTCGTTTGTTCGTTTGTTCGTTTGTTCGTTTGTTCGTTTGTTCGTTTGTTCGTTTGTTCGTTTGTTCGTTTGTTCGTTTGTTCGTTTGTTCGTTTGTTCGTTTGTTCGTTTGTTCGTTGTTCGTTGTTCGTTTGTTCGTTTGTTCGTTTGTTCGTTTGTTCGTTTGTTCGTTGTTCGTTTGTTCGTTTGTTCGTTTGTTCGTTTGTTCGTTTGTTCGTTTGTTCGTTTGTTCGTTTGTTCGTTTGTTCGTTTGTTCGTTTGTTCGTTTGTTCGTTTGTTCGTTTGTTCGTTTGTTCGTTTGTTCGTTTGTTCGTTTGTTCGTTTGTTCGTTTGTTCGTTTGTTCGTTTGTTCGTTTGTTCGTTTGTTCGTTTGTTCGTTTGTTCGTTTGTTCGTTTGTTCGTTTGTTCGTTTGTTCGTTTGTTCGTTTGTTCGTTTGTTCGTTTGTTCGTTTGTTCGTTTGTTCGTTTGTTCGTTCGTTTGTTCGTTCGTTTGTTCGTTTGTTCGTTTGTTCGTTTGTTCGTTTGTTCGTTTGTTCGTTTGTTCGTTTGTTCGTTGGTTCGTTGTTTCGTTGGTTCGATTGTTTCTTTGTTTCTTTGTTTCTTTATTTCATTGTTTTTTCGTTTGTTTTTTCGTTTGTTCGTTTGTTCGTTTGTTCGTTTGTTCGTTTGTTCGTTTGTTCGTTTGTTCGTTTGTTCGTTTGTTCGTTTGTTCGTTTGTTCGTTTGTTCGTTTGTTCGTTTGTTCGTTTGTTCGTTTGTTCGTTTGCTCGTTTGTTCGTTTGTTCGTTTGTTCGTTCGTTTGTTTGTTCGCTTGTTTCGTTGGTTCGATTGTTTCTTTGTTTCTTTGTTTCTTTATTTCATTGTTTTTTCGTTTGTTTGTTCGTTTGTTCGTTTGTTCGTTTGTTCGTTTGTTCGTTTGTTCCTTTGTTCGTTTGTTCGTTTGTTCGTTTGTTCGTTTGTTCGTTTGTTCGTTTGTTCGTTTGTTCGTTTGTTCGTTTGTTCGTTTGTTCGTTTGTTCGTTTGTTCGTTTGTTCGTTTGTTCGTTTGTTCGTTTGTTCGTTTGTTCGTTTGTTCGTTTGTACGTATGTTCGTTTGTTCGTTTGTTCGTTTGTTCCTTTGTTCGTTTGTTCGTTTGTTCGTTTGTTCGTTTGTTCGTTTGTTCGTTTGTTCGTTTGTCGTTTGTGCGTTTGTGCGTTTGTTCGTTTGTTCGTTTGTTCGTTTGTTCGTTTGTTCGTTTTTCAGTGTGTTCGTTTGCTCGTTGGATCGTTGGTTCGTTGGTTCGTTTATTTCTTTGTTTCTTTGTATCTTTGTTTCTTTGTTTCTTTGTATCTTTGTTTCTTTGTTTGTTTGTTCGTTTGTTCGTTTGTTCGTTTGTTCGTTTGTTCGTTTGTTCGTTTGTTCGTTTGTTCGTTTGTTCGTTTGTTCGTTTGTTCGTTTGTTCGTTTGTTCGTTTGTTCGTTTGTTCGTTTGTTCGTTTGTTCGTTTGTTCGTTTGTTCGTTTGTTCGTTTGTTCGTTTGTTCGTTTGTTCGTTTGTTCGTTTGTTCGTTTGTTCGTTTGTTCGTTTGTTCGTTTGTTCGTTTGTACGTATGTTTGTTTGTTCGTTTGTTCGTTGTTCGTTTGTTCGTTTGTTCGTTTGTTCGTTTGTTCGTTTGTTCGTTTGTTCGTTTGTTCGTTTGTTCGTTTGTTCGTTTGTTCGTTTGTTCGTTTGTTCGTTTGTTCGTTTGTTCGTTTGTTGGTTTGTTCGTTTGTTCGTTTGTTCGTTTGTTCGTTTGTTCGTTTGTTCGTTTGTTCGTTTGTTCGTTTGTTCGTTTGTTCGTTTGTTCGTTTGTTCGTTTGTTCGTTTGTTCGTTTGTTCGTTTGTTCGTTTGTTCGTTTGTTCGTTTGTTCGTTTGTTCGTTTGTTCGTTTGTTCGTTTGTTCGTTTGTTCGTTTGTTCGTTTGTTCCTTTGTTCCTTTGTTCGTTTGTTCGTTTGTTCGTTTGTTCGTTTGTTCGTTTGTTCGTTTGTTCCTTTGTTCGTTTGTTCGTTTGTTCGTTTGTTCGTTTGTTCGTTTGTTCGTTTGTTCGTTTGTTCGTTTGTTCGTTTGTTCGTTTGTTCGTTTGTTCGTTTGTTCGTTTGTTCGTTTGTTCGTTTGTTCGTTTGTTCGTTTGTTCGTTTGTTCGTTTGTTCGTTTGTTCGTTTGTTCGTTTGTTCGTTTGTTCGTTTGTTCGTTTGTTCGTTTGTTCGTTTGTTCGTTTGTTCGTTTGTTCGTTTGTTCGTTTGTTCGTATGTTCGTTTGTTCGTTTGTTCGTTTGTTCGTTTGTTCGTTTGTTCGTTTGTTCGTTTGTTCGTTTGTTCGTTTGTTCGTTTGTTCGTTTGGTCGTTTGTTCGTTTGTTCGTTTGTTCGTTTGTTCGTTTGTTCGTTTGTTCGTTTGTTCGTTTGTTCGTTTGTTCGTTTGTTCGTTTGTTCGTTTGTTCGTTTGTTCGTTTGTTCGTTTGTTCGTTTGTTCGTTTGATCGTTTGTTCGTTTGTTCGTTTGTTCGTTTGTTCGTTTGTTCGTTTGTTCGTTTGTACGTATGTTTGTTTGTTCGTTTGTTCGTTGTTCGTTTGTTCGTTTGTTCGTTTGTTCGTTTCTTCGTTTGTTCGTTTGTTCGTTTTTTCGTTTGTTCGTTTGTTCGTTTGTTCGTTTGTTCGTTCGTTTGTTTGTTCGCTTGTTTCGTTGGTTCGATTGTTTCTTTGTTTCTTTGTTTCTTTATTTCATTGTTTTTTCGTTTGTTTGTTCGTTTGTTCGTTTGTTCGTTTGTTCGTTTGTTCGTTTGTTCCTTTGTTCGTTTGTTCGTTGTTCGTTTGTTCGTTTGTTCGTTTGTTCGTTTGTTCGTTTGTTCGTTTGTTCGTTTGTTCGTTTGTTCGTTTGTTCGTTTGTTCGTTTTTTCGTTTTTCGTTTGTTCGTTTGTTCGTTTGTTCGTTTGTTCGTTTGTTCGTTTGTTCGTTTGTTCGTTTGTTCGTTTCGTTGTTCGTTTGTTCGTTTGTTCGTTTGTTCGTTTGTTCGTTTGTTCGTTTGTTCGTTTGTTCGTTTGTTCGTTTGTTCGTTTGTTCGTTTGTTCGTTTGTTCGTTTGTTCGTTTGTTCGTTTGTTCGTTTGTTCGTTTGTTCGTTTGTTCGTTTGTTCGTTTGTTCGTTTGTTCGTTTGTTCGTTTGTTCGTTTGTTCGTTTGTTCGTTTGTTCGTTTGTTCGTTTGTTCGTTTGTTCGTTTGTTCGTTTGTTCGTTTGTTCGTTTGTTCGTTTGTTCGTTTGTTCGTTTGTTCGTTTGTTCGTTTGTTCGTTTGTACGTATGTTCGTTTGTTCGTTTGTTCGTTGTTCGTTTGTTCGTTTGTTCCTTTGTTCGTTTGTTCGTTTGTTCGTTTGTTCGTTTGTTCGTTTGTTCGTTTGTCGTTTGTGCGTTTGTGCGTTTGTTCGTTTGTTCGTTTGTTCGTTTGTTCGTTTGTTCGTTTGTTCGTTTGTTCGTTTTTCAGTGTGTTCGTTTGCTCGTTGGATCGTTGGTTCGTTGGTTCGTTTATTTCTTTGTTTCTTTGTATCTTTGTTTCTTTGTTTCTTTGTATCTTTGTTTCTTTGTTTGTTTGTTCGTTTGTTCGTTTGTTCGTTTGTTCGTTTGTTCGTTTGTTCGTTTGTTCGTTTGTTCGTTTGTTCGTTTGTTCGTTTGTTCGTTTGTTCGTTTGTTCGTTTGTTCGTTTGTTCGTTTGTTCGTTTGTTCGTTTGTTCGTTTGTTCGTTTGTTCGTTTGTTCGTTTGTTCGTTTGTTCGTTTGTTCGTTTGTTCGTTTGTTCGTTTGTTCGTTTGTTCGTTTGTTCGTTTGTTCGTTTGTTCGTTTGTTCGTTTGTTCGTTTGTTCGTTTGTTCGTTTGTTCGTTTGTTCGTTTGTTCGTTTGTTCGTTTGTTCGTTTGTTCGTTTGTTCGTTTGTTCGTTTGTTCGTTTGTTCGTTTGTTCGTTTGTTCGTTTGTTCGTTTGTTCGTTTGTTCGTTTGTTCGTTTGTTCGTTTGTTCGTTTGTTCGTTTGTTCGT
>NW_027486623.1:0-21332 GCF_050908995.1 Andrena cerasifolii | reverse complement strand
CGAGTAAAACGAGTAAAACGAGTAAAACGAGTAAAACGAGTAAAACGAGTAAAACGAGTAAAACGAGTAAAACGAGTAAAACGAGTAAAACGAGTAAAACGAGTAAAACGAGTAAAACGAGTAAAACGAGTAAAACGAGTAAAACTAGTAAAACTAGTAAAACGAGTAAAACGAGCAAAACGAGCAAAACGAGTAATACGAGTAATACGAGTAAAACGAGTAAAACGAGTAAAACGAGTAAAACGAGTAAACGAGTAAAACGAGTAAAACGAGTAAAACGAGCAAAACGAGTAAAACGAGTAAAACGAGTAAAACGAGTAAAACGAGAAACGAGTAAAACGAGTAAAACGAGTAAAACGAGTAAAACGAGTAAAACGAGTAAAGAGTGTACAGAGTAAAACGAGTAAAAAACGAGTAAAACGAGTAAAACGAGTAAAACGAGTAAAACGAGTAAAACGAGCAAAACTAGTAAAACGAGTAAACGAGTAAAACGAGTAAAACGAGTAAAACGAGTAAAACGAGTAAAACGAGTAAAACGAGTAAAACGAGTAAAACGGGTATACGAGTAAAACGAGTAAAACTAGTAAAACGAGTAAAACGAGTGATACGACTAAAACGAGTAAAACGAGTAAAACTAGTAAAACGAGTAAAACGAGTAAAACGAGTAATACGAGTAATACGAGTAATACGAGTAAAACGAGTAAAACGAGTAAAACGAGTAAAACGAGTAAAACGAGTAAAACGAGTAAAACGAGTAAAACTAGTAAAACTAGTAAAACGAGTAAAACGAGCAAAACGAGCAAAACGAGTAATACGAGTAATACGAGTAAAACGAGTAAATCGAGTAAAACGAGTAAAACGAGTAAAACGAGCAAAACTAGTAAAACGAGCAAAACTAGTAAAACGAGTAAAACGAGTAAAACGAGTAAAACGAGTAAAACGAGTAAAACGAGTAAAACGAGTAAAACGAGTAAACGAGTAAAACGAGTGATACGACTAAAACGAGTAAAACGAGTAAAACGAGTAAAACGAGTAAAACGAGTAAAACGAGTAAAACGAGCAAAACTAGTAAAACGAGTAAAACGAGTAAAACGAGTAAAACGAGTAAAACGAGTAAAACGAGTAAAACGAGTAAAACGAGTAAAACGAGTAAAACGAGTAAAACGAGTAAACCGAGTAAAACGAGTAAAACGAGTAAAACGAGTAAAACGAGTAAAACGAGTAAAACGAGTAAAACGAGTAAAACGAGTAAAACGAGTAAAACGAGTAAAAACGAGTAAAACGAGTAAAACGAGTAAAACGAGTAAACGAGTAAAACGAGTAAAACGAGTAAAACGAGTAAAACGAGTAAAACGAGTAAAACGAGTAAAACGAGTAAAACGGGTAAACGAGTAAAACGAGTAAAACGAGTAAAACGAGTAAAACGAGTAAAACGAGTAAAACGAGTAAAACGAGTAGAACGAGTAGAACGAGTAAAACGAGTAAAACGAGTAAAACGAGTAAAACGGGGATACGAGTAAAACGAGTAAAACTAGTAAAACGAGTAAAACGAGGTATACGAGTAAAACGAGTAAAACTAGTAAAACGAGTAAAACGAGTGATACGACTAAAACGAGTAAAACGAGTAAATCGAGTAAAACGAGTAAAACGAGTAAAACGAGCAAAACTAGTAAAACTAGTAAAACGAGTAAAACGAGCAAAACGAGCAAAACTAGTAAAACGAGTAAAACGACTAAAACGAGTAAAACGAGTAAAACTAGTAAAACGAGTAAAACGAGTAAAACGAGTAAAACGAGTAAAACGAGTGAAACGAGTAAAACGGGTAAACGAGTAAAACGAGTAAAACTAGTAAAACGAGTAAAACGAGTAATACGAGTAAAACGAGTAAAACGAGTAAAACGAGTAAAACGGGTAAACGAGTAAAACGAGTAAAACTAGTAAAACGAGCAAAACGAGTAAAACAAGTAAAACGAGTAAAACGAGTAAAACGAGTAAAACGAGTAAAACGAGTAAAACGAATAAAACGAGTAAAACGAGTAAAACGAGTAAAACGAGTAAAACGAGTAAAACGAGTAAAACGAGTAAAACGAGTAAAACGAGTAAAACGAGTAAAACGAGTAAAACGAGTAAAACGAGTAAAACGAGTAAAACGAGTAAAACGATTAAAACGAGTAAAACGAGTAAAACGAGTAAAACTAGTAAAACGAGTAAACCGAGTAAAACGAGTAAACCGAGTAAAACGGGTAAAACGAGTAAAACGAATAAAACGAGTAAAACGAGTAAAACGAGTAAAACGAGTAAAACGAGTAAAACGAGTAAAACGAGTAAAACGAGTAAAACGAGTAAAACGAGTAAAACGAGTAAAACGAGTAAAACGAGTAAAACGAGTAAAACTAGTAAAAACGAGTAAAACGAGTAAAACGAGTAATACGAGTAATTCGAGTAAAACGAGTAAAACGAGTAAAACGAGTAAAACGAGTAAAACGAGTAAAACGAGTAAAACGAGTAAAACGAGTAAAACGAGTAAAACGAGTAAAACGAGTAAAACGAGTAAAACGAGTAAAACGAGTAAAACGAGTAAAACGAGTAAAACGAGTAAAACGAGTAAAACGAGTAAAACGAGTAATACGAGTAAAACGAGTAAAACGAGTAAAACGAGTAAAACGAGTAAAACGAGTAAAACGAGTAAAACGAGTAAAACGAGTAAAACGAGTAAAACGAGTAAAACGAGTAAATCGAGTAAAACGAGTAAAACGAGTAAAACGAGCAAAACTAGTAAAACTAGTAAAACGAGTAAAACGAGCAAAACGAGCAAAACTAGTAAAACGAGTAAAACGACTAAAACGAGTAAAACGAGTAAAACTAGTAAAACGAGTAAAACGAGTAAAACGAGTAAATCGAGTAAAACGAGTAAAACGGGTAAACGAGTAAAACTAGTAAAACTAGTAAAACGAGTAAAACGAGTAAAACGAGTAAAACTAGTAAAACTAGTAAAACGAGTAAAACGAGTAAAACGAGTAAAACGAGTAAAACGAGTAAAACGAGTAATACGAGTAATACGAGTAAAACGAGTAAAACGAGTAAAACGAGTAAAACGAGTAAAACGAGTAAAACTAGTAAAACGAGTAAAACGAGTAAAACAAGTAAAACGAGTAAAACGAGTAAAACGAGTAAAACGAGTAAAACGAGTAAAACGAGTAAAACGAGTAAAACGAGTAAAACGAATAAAACGAGTAAAACGAGTAAAACGAGTAAAACGAGTAAAACGAGTAAAACGAGTAAAACGAGTAAAACGAGTAAAACGAGTAAAACGAGTAAAACGAGTAAAACGAGTAAAACGAGTAAAACGAGTAAAACTAGTAAAACGAGTAAAACTAGTAAAACGAGTAAAACGAGTAAAACGAGTAAAACGAGTAAAACGAGTAAAACGAGTAAAACGAGTAAAACGAGTAAAACGGGTAAACGAGTAAAACGAGTAAAACTAGTAAAACGAGTAAAACGAGTAATACGAGTAAAACGAGTAAAACGAGTAAAACGAGTAAAACGGGTAAACGAGTAAAACTAGTAAAACGAGTAAAACGAGTAAAACGAGTAAAACGAGTAAAACGAGTAAAACGGGTAAACGAGTAAAACGAGTAAAACGAGTAAAACGAGTAAAACGAGTAAAACGGGTATACGAGTAAAACGAGTAAAACTAGTAAAACGAGTAAAACGAGTGATACGACTAAAACGATTAAAACGAGTAAAACGAGTAAAACGAGTAAAACGAGCAAAACTAGTAAAACGAGTAAAACGAGTAAAACGAGTAAAACGAGTAAAACGGGTAAACGAGTAAAACGAGTAAAACGAGCAAAACTAGTAAAACTAGTAAAACGAGTAAATCGAGCAAAACGAGCAAAACTAGTAAAACGAGTAAAACGACTAAAACGAGTAAAACGAGTAAAACTAGTAAAACGAGTAAAACGAGTAAAACGAGTAAAACGAGTAAAACGAGTAAAACGAGTAAAACGAGTAAAACGAGTAAAACGGGTAAACGAGTAAAACTAGTAAAACTAGTAAAACGAGTAAAACGAGTAAAACGAGTAAAACGAGTAAAACGAGTAAAACTAGTAAAACTAGTAAAACGAGTAAAACGAGTAAAACGAGTAAAACGAGTAAAACGAGTAAAACGAGCAAAACTAGTAAAACTAGTAAAACGAGTAAAACGAGCAAAACGAGCAAAACTAGTAAAACGAGTAAAACGACTAAAACGAGTAAAACGAGTAAAACTAGTAAAACGAGTAAAACGAGTAAAACGAGTAAAACGAGTAAAACGAGTAAAACGGGTAAACGAGTAAAACTAGTAAAACTAGTAAAACTAGTAAAACGAGTAAAACGAGTAAAACGAGTAAAACTAGTAAAACTAGTAAAACGAGTAAAACGAGTAAAACGAGTAAAACGAGTAATACGAGTAATACGAGTAAAACGAGTAAAACGAGTAAAACGAGTAAAACGAGTAAAACGAGTAAAACGAGTAAAACGAGTAAAACGAGTAATACGAGTAATACGAGTAAAACGAGTAAAACGAGTAAAACGAGTAAAACGAGTAAAACGAGTAAAACGAGTAAAACGAGTAAAACGAGTAAAACGAGTAAAACGATTAAAACGAGTAAAACGAGTAAAACGAGTAAAACGAGTAAAACGAGTAAAACGAGTAAAACGAGTAAAACGAGTAAAACGAGTAAAACGAGTAAAACGAGTAAAACTAGTAAAACGAGTAAAACGAGTAAAACGAGTAAAACGAGTAAAACGAGTAAAACGAGTAGAACGAGTAGAACGAGTAGAACGAGTAGAACGAGTAGAACGAGTAAAACGAGTAAAACGAGTAAAACGAGTAAAACGAGTAAAACGAGTAAAACGAGTAAAACGAGTAAAACGAGTAAAACGAGTAAAACGAGTAAAACAAGTAAAACGAGTAAAACGGGTAAACGAGTAAAACGAGTAAAACTAGTAAAACGAGTAAAACGAGTAATACGAGTAAAACGAGTAAAACGAGTAAAACGAGTAAAACGGGTAAACGTGTAAAACTAGTAAAACGAGTAAAACGAGTAAAACGAGTAAAACGAGCAAAACTAGTAAAACGAGTAAAACGAGTAAAACGAGTAAAACGAGTAAAACGAGTAAAACGGGTATACGAGTAAAACGAGTAAAACTAGTAAGACGAGTAAAACGAGTGATACGACTAAAACGAGTAAAACGAGTAAAACTAGTAAAACGAGTAAAACGAGTAAAACGAGTAAAACGAGTAAAACTAGTAAAACGAGTAAACCGAGTAAAACGAGTAAACCGAGTAAAACGGGTAAAACGAGTAAAACGAGTAAAACGAGTAAATCGAGTAAAACGAGTAAAACGAGTAAAACGAGTAAAACGAGTAAAACGAGTAAAACGAGTAAAACGAGCAAAACTAGTAAAACTAGTAAAACGAGCAAAACTAGTAAAACTAGTAAAACGAGTAAATCGAGCAAAACGAGCAAAACGAGCAAAACTAGTAAAACGAGTAAAACGAGTAAAACGAGTAAAACGAGTAAAACGAGTAAAACGAGTAAAACGAGTAAAACGAGTAAAACGAGTAAAACGAGTAAAACGAGTAAAACGAGTAAAACGAGTAAAACGAGTAAAACGAGTAAAACGAGTAAAACGAGTAAAACGAGTAGAACGAGTAGAACGAGTAGAACGAGTAGAACGAGTAAAACGAGTAAAACGAGTAAAACGAGTAAAACGAGTAGAACGAGTAGAACGAGTAGAACGAGTAAAACGAGTAAAACGAGTAAAACGAGTAAAACGAGTAAAACGAGTAAAACGAGTAAAACGAGTAAAACAAGTAAAACGAGTAAAACGGGTAAACGAGTAAAACGAGTAAAACTAGTAAAACGAGTAAAACGAGTAAAACTAGTAAAACGAGTAAAACGAGTAAAACGAGTAAAACGAGTAAAACTAGTAAAACGAGTAAACCGAGTAAAACGAGTAAACCGAGTAAAACGGGTAAAACGAGTAAAACGAGTAAAACGAGTAAATCGAGTAAAACGAGTAAAACGAGTAAAACGAGTAAAACGAGTAAAACGAGTAAAACGAGTAAAACGAGCAAAACTAGTAAAACTAGTAAAACGAGCAAAACTAGTAAAACTAGTAAAACGAGTAAATCGAGCAAAACGAGCAAAACGAGCAAAACTAGAAAACGAGTAAAACGAGTAAAACGAGTAAAACGAGTAAAACGAGTAGAACGAGTAGAACGAGTAGAACGAGTAGAACGAGTAAAACGAGTAAAACGAGTAAAACGAGTAAAACGAGTAAAACGAGTAAAACGAGTAAAACGAGTAAAACGAGTAAAACGAGTAAAACCAGTAAAACGAGTAAAACGAGTAAAACGAGTAAAACGAGTAAAACGAGTAAAACTAGTAAAACTAGTAAAACGAGTAAAACGAGTAAAACGAGTAAAACGAGTATAACGAGTAAAACGAGTAATACGAGTAATACGAGTAAAACGAGTAAAACGAGTAAAACGAGTAAAACGAGTAAAACGAGTAAAACTAGTAAAACGAGTAAAACGAGTAAAACAAGTAAAACGAGTAAAACGAGTAAAACGAGTAAAACGAGTAAAACGAGTAAAACGAGTAAAACGAGTAAAACGAGTAAACGAGTAAAACTAGTAAAACGAGTAAAACGAGTAAAACGAGTAAAACGAGTAACACGAGTAAAACGGGTAAACGAGTAAAACTAGTAAAACTAGTAAAACGAGTAAAACGAGTAAAACGAGTAAAACGAGTAAAACTAGTAAAACTAGTAAAACGAGTAAAACGAGTAAAACGAGTAAAACGAGTATAACGAGTAAAACGAGTAATACGAGTAATACGAGTAAAACGAGTAAAACGAGTAAAACGAGTAAAACGAGTAAAACGAGTAAAACGAGTAAAACTAGTAAAACGAGTAAAACGAGTAAAACGAGTAAAACGGGTAAACGAGTAAAAACTAGTAAAACGAGTAAAACGAGTAAAACGAGTAAAACGAGTAAAACGAGTAAAACGAGTAAAACGAGTAAAACGAGTAAAACGAGTAAAACTAGTAAAACTAGTAAAACGAGTAAACGAGCAAAAACGAGCAAAACGAGCAAAACGAGCAAAACGAGTAAAACGAGTAATACGAGTAAAACGAGTAAAACGAGTAAAACGAGTAAAACGAGTAAAACGAGTAAAACGAGTAAAACGAGTAAAACGAGTAAAACGAGTAAAACGAGTAAAACGAGTAAAACGAGTAAATCGAGTAAAACGAGTAAAACGAGTAAAACGAGCAAAACTAGTAAAACTAGTAAAACGAGTAAAACGAGCAAAACGAGCAAAACTAGTAAAACCAGTAAAACGACTAAACGAGTAAAACGAGTAAAACTAGTAAAACGAGTAAAACGAGTAAAACGAGTAAAACGAGTAACACGAGTAAAACGGGTAAACGAGTAAAACTAGTAAACTAGTAAAACGAGTAAAACGAGTAAAACGAGTAAAACGAGTAAAACTAGTAAAACTAGTAAAACGAGTAAAACGAGTAAAACGAGTAAAACGAGTATAACGAGTAAAACGAGTAATACGAGTAATACGAGTAAAACGAGTAAAACGAGTAAAACGAGTAAAACGAGTAAACGAGTAAAACGAGTAAAACTAGTAAAACGAGTTAAACGAGTAAAACAAGTAAAACGAGTAAAACGAGTAAAACGAGTAAAACGAGTAAAACGAGTAAAACGAGTAAAACGAGTAAAACGAGTAAAACGAGTAAAACGAATAAAACGAGTAAAACGAATAAAACGAGTAAAACGAGTAAAACGAGTAAAACGAGTAAAACGAGTAAAACGAGTAAAACGAGTAAAACGAGTAAAACGAGTAAAACTAGTAAAACGAGTAAAACGAGTAAAACGAGTAAAACTAGTAAAACTAGTAAAACGAGTAAAACGAGTAAAACGAGTAAAACGAGTATAACGAGTAAAACGAGTATACGAGTAATACGAGTAAAACGAGTAAAACGAGTAAAACGAGTAAAACGAGTAAAACGAGTAAAACTAGTAAAACGAGTAAAACGAGTAAAACAAGTAAAACGAGTAAAACGAGTAAAACGAGTAAAACGAGTAAAACGAGTAAAACGAGTAAAACGAGTAAAACGAGTAAAACTAGTAAAACGAGTAAAACGAGTAAAACGAGTAAAACGAGTAACACGAGTAAAACGGGTAAACGAGTAAAACTAGTAAAACTAGTAAAACGAGTAAAACGAGTAAAACGAGTAAAACGAGTAAAACTAGTAAAACTAGTAAAACGAGTAAAACGAGTAAAACGAGTAAAACGAGTATAACGAGTAAAACGAGTAATACGAGTAATACGAGTAAAACGAGTAAAACGAGTAAAACGAGTAAAACGAGTAAAACGAGTAAAACGAGTAAAACTAGTAAAACGAGTAAAACGAGTAAAACGAGTAAAACGGGTAAACGAGTAAAACTAGTAAAACGAGTAAAACGAGTAAAACGAGTTAAAACGAGTAAAACGAGTAAAACGAGTAAAACGAGTAAAACGAGTAAAACGAGTAAAACTAGTAAAACTAGTAAAACGAGTAAAACGAGCAAAACGAGCAAAACGAGCAAAACGAGCAAAACGAGTAAAACGAGTAATACGAGTAAAACGAGTAAAACGAGTAAAACGAGTAAAACGAGTAAAACGAGTAAAACGAGTAAAACGAGTAAAACGAGTAAAACGAGTAAAACGAGTAAAACGAGTAAAACGAGTAAATCGAGTAAAACGAGTAAAACGAGTAAAACGAGCAAAACTAGTAAAACTAGTAAACGAGTAAAACGAGCAAAACGAGCAAAACTAGTAAAACCAGTAAAACGACTAAAACGAGTAAAACGAGTAAAACTAGTAAAACGAGTAAAACGAGTAAAACGAGTAAAACGAGTAACACGAGTAAAACGGGTAAACGAGTAAAACTAGTAAAACTAGTAAAACGAGTAAAACGAGTAAAACGAGTAAACGAGTAAAACTAGTAAAACTAGTAAAACGAGTAAAACGAGTAAAACGAGTAAAACGAGTATAACGAGTAAAACGAGTAATACGAGTAATACGAGTAAAACGAGTAAAACGAGTAAAACGAGTAAAACGAGTAAAACGAGTAAAACGAGTAAAACTAGTAAAACGAGTAAAACGAGTAAAACAAGTAAAACGAGTAAAACGAGTAAAACGAGTAAAACGAGTAAAACGAGGTAAAACGAGTAAAACGAGTAAAACGAGTAAAACGAGTAAAACGAATAAAACGAGTAAAACGAATAAAACGAGTAAAACGAGTAAAACGAGTAAAACGAGTAAAACGAGTAAAACGAGTAAAACGAGTAAAACGAGTAAAACGAGTAAAACGAGTAAAACGAGTAAAACGAGTAAAACTAGTAAAACGAGTAAAACTAGTAAAACGAGTAAAACGAGTAAAACGAGTAAAACCGAGTAAAACGAGTAAAACGAGTAAAACGAGTAAAACGAGTAAAACGAGTAGAACGAGTAGAACGAGTAGAACGAGTAGAACGAGTAAAACGAGTAAAACGAGTAAAACGAGTAAAACGAGTAAAACGAGTAAAACGAGTAAAACGAGTAAAACGAGTAAAACGAGTAAAACGAGTAAAACGGTAAACGAGTAAAACGAGTAAAACTAGTAAAACGAGTAAAACGAGTAATACGAGTAAAACGAGTAAAACGAGTAAAACGAGTAAAACGGGTAAACGAGTAAAACTAGTAAAACTAGTAAAACGAGTAAAACGAGTAAAACGAGTAAACGAGCAAAAACTAGTAAAACGAGTAAAACGAGTAAAACGAGTAAAACGAGTAAAACGGGTAAACGAGTAAAACGAGTAAAACGAGTAAAACGAGTAAAACGGGTATACGAGTAAAACGAGTAAAACTAGTAAAACGAGTAAAACGAGTGATACGACTAAAACGATTAAAACGAGTAAAACGAGTAAAACGAGTAAAACGAGCAAAACTAGTAAAACGAGTAAAACGAGTAAAACGAGTAAAACGAGTAAAACGGGTAAACGAGTAAAACGAGTAAAACCAGCAAAACTAGTAAAACTAGTAAAACGAGTAAAACGAGCAAAACGAGCAAAACTAGTAAACGAGTAAAACGACTAAAACGAGTAAAACGAGTAAAACTAGTAAAACGAGTAAAACGAGTAAAACGAGTAAAACGAGTAAAACGAGTAAAACGAGTAAAACGAGTAAAACTAGTAAAACTAGTAAAACGAGTAAAACGAGTAAAACGAGTAAAACGAGTATAACGAGTAAAACGAGTAATACGAGTAATACGAGTAAAACGAGTAAAACGAGTAAAACGAGTAAAACGAGTAAAACGAGTAAAACGAGTAAAACGAGTAAAACTAGTAAAACGAGTAAAACGAGTAAAACAAGTAAAACGAGTAAAACGAGTAAACGAGTAAAACGAGTAAATAAAACGAGTAAAACGAGTAAAACGAGTAAAACGAGTAAAACGAGTAAAACGAGTAAAACGAATAAAACGAGTAAAACGAGTAAAACGAGTAAAACGAGTAAAACGAGTAAAACGAGTAAAACGAGTAAAACGAGTAAAACGAGTAAAACGAGGTAAAACTAGTAAAACGAGTAAAACGAGTAAAACTAGTAAAACGAGTAAAACGAGTAAAACGAGTAAAACGAGTAAAACGAGTAAAACGAGTAAACGAGTAAAACGAGTAAAACGAGTAAAACGAGTAGAACGAGTAGAACGAGTAGAACGAGTAGAACGAGTTAAACGAGTAGAACAGAGTAAAACGAGTAAAACGAGTAAAACGAGTAAAACGAGTAAAACGAGTAAACGAGTAAAACGGGTAAACGAGTAAAACGAGTAAAACTAGTAAAACGAGTAAAACGAGTAATACGAGTAAAACGAGTAAAACGAGTAAAACGAGTAAAACGGGTAAACGAGTAAAACCTAGTAAAACTAGTAAAACGAGTAAAACGAGTAAAACGAGTAAAACGAGCAAAACTAGTAAACGAGTAAAACGAGTAAAACGAGTAAAACGAGTAAAACGGGTAAACGAGTAAAACGAGTAAAACGAGTAAAACGAGTAAAACGGGTATACGAGTAAAACGAGTAAAACTAGTAAAACGAGTAAAACGAGTGATACGACTAAAACGATTAAAACGAGTAAAACGAGTAAAACGAGTAAACGAGCAAAACTAGTAAAACGAGTAAACGAGTAAAACGAGTAAAACGAGTAAAACGGGTAAACGAGTAAAACGAGTAAAACCAGCAAAACTAGTAAAACTAGTAAAACGAGTAAAACGAGCAAAACGAGCAAAACTAGTAAAACGAGTAAAACGACTAAAACGAGTAAAACGAGTAAAACTAGTAAAACGAGTAAAACGAGTAAAACGAGTAAAAAGAGTAAAACGAGTAAAACGAGTAAAACGAGTAAAACGGGTAAACGAGTAAAACTAGTAAAACTAGTAAAACGAGTAAAACGAGTAAAACGAGTAAAACTAGTAAAACTAGTAAAACGAGTAAAACGAGTAAAACGAGTAAAACGAGTAAAACGAGTAAAACGAGTAAAACGAGTAAAACGAGTAATACGAGTAATACGAGTAAAACGAGTAAAACGAGTAAAACGAGTAAAACGAGTAAAACGAGTAAAACGAGTAAAACGAGTAAAACGAGTAAAACGAGTAAAACGAGTAAAACGAGTAAAACGAGTAAAACTAGTAAAACGAGTAAAACGAGTAAAACGAGTAAAACGAGTAAAACGAGTAAAACGAGTAAAACGAGTAAAACGAGTAAAACGAGTAAAACGAGTAAAACGAGTAAAACGAGTAAAACGAGTAAAACGAGTAAAACGAGTAAAACGAGTAAAACGAGTAAAACGAGTAAAACGAGTAAAACGAGTAAAACGAGTAAAACGAGTAAAACGAGTAAAACGAGTAAAACGAGTAAAACGAGTAAAACGAGTAAAACGAGTAAAACGAGTAAAACTAGTAAAACGAGTAAAACTAGTAAAACGAGTAAAACCGAGTAAAACGAGTAAAACGAGTAAAACGAGTAAAACGAGTAAAACGAATAAAACGAGTAAAACGAGTAAAACGAGTAAAACGAGTAAAACGAGTAAAACGAGTAAAACGAGTAAAACGAGTAAAAACGAGTAAAACGAGTAAAACTAGTAAAACGAGTAAAACTAGTAAAACGAGTAAAACGAGTGATACGACTAAAACGATTAAAACGAGTAAAACGAGTAAAACGAGTAAAACGAGCAAAACTAGTAAAACGAGTAAAACGAGTAAAACGAGTAAAACGAGTAAAACGGGTAAACGAGTAAAACGAGTAAAACGAGCAAAACTAGTAAAACTAGTAAAACGAGTAAAACGAGCAAAACGAGCAAAACTAGTAAAACGAGTAAAACGACTAAAACGAGTAAAACGAGTAAAACTAGTAAAACGAGTAAAACGAGTAAAACGAGTAAAACGAGTAAAACGAGTAAAACGAGTAAAACGAGTAAAACGGGTAAACGAGTAAAACTAGTAAAACTAGTAAAACGAGTAAAACGAGTAAAACGAGTAAAACTAGTAAAACTAGTAAAACGAGTAAAACGAGTAAAACGAGTAAAACGAGTAATACGAGTAAAACGAGTAAAACGAGTAAAACGTAAAACGAGTAAAACGAGTAAAACGAGTAAAACGAGTAAAACGAGTAAAACTAGTAAAACGAGTAAAACTAGTAAAACGAGTAAAACGAGTAAAACGGGTATACGAGTAAAACGAGTAAAACTAGTAAAACGAGTAAAACGAGTGATACGACTAAAACGATTAAAACGAGTAAAACGAGTAAAACGAGTAAAACGAGCAAAACTAGTAAAACGAGTAAAACGAGTAAAACGAGTAAAACGAGTAAAACGGGTAAACGAGTAAAACGAGTAAAACCAGCAAAACTAGTAAAACTAGTAAAACGAGTAAAACGAGCAAAACGAGCAAAACTAGTAAAACGAGTAAAACGACTAAAACGAGTAAAACGAGTAAAACTAGTAAAACGAGTAAAACGAGTAAAACGAGTAAAACGAGTAAAACGAGTAAAACGAGTAAAACGAGTAAAACTAGTAAAACTAGTAAAACGAGTAAAACGAGTAAAACGAGTAAAACGAGTATAACGAGTAAAACGAGTAATACGAGTAATACGAGTAAAACGAGTAAAACGAGTAAAACGAGTAAAACGAGTAAAACGAGTAAAACGAGTAAAACTAGTAAAACGAGTAAAACGAGTAAAACAAGTAAAACGAGTAAAACGAGTAAAACGAGTAAAACGAGTAAAACGAGTAAAACGAGTAAAACGAGTAAAACGAGTAAAACGAGTAAAACTAGTAATACGAGTAAAACGAGTAAAACGAGTAAAACGAGTAAAACGAGTAAAACGAGTAAAACGAGTAAAACGAGTAAAACGAGTAAAACGAGTAAAACGAGTAAAACGAGTAAAACGAGTAAAACGAGTAAAACTAGTAAAACTAGTAAAACGAGTAAAACGAGTAAAACGAGTAAAACGAGTAAAACGGGTAAACGAGTAAAACGAGTAAAACCAGCAAAACTAGTAAAACTAGTAAAACGAGTAAAACGAGCAAAACGAGCAAAACTAGTAAAACGAGTAAAACGACTAAAACGAGTAAAACGAGTAAAACTAGTAAAACGAGTAAAACGAGTAAAACGAGTAAAACGAGTAAAACGAGTAAAACGAGTAAAACGAGTAAAACTAGTAAAACTAGTAAAACGAGTAAAACGAGTAAAACGAGTAAAACGAGTAAAACGAGTAAAACGAGTAAAACGGGTATACGAGTAAAACGAGTAAACGAGTAAAACGAGTAAAACGAGTAAAACGAGAAAAACGGGTATACGAGTAAAACGAGTAAAACTAGTAAAACGAGTAAAACGAGTGATACGACTAAAACGATTAAAACGAGTAAAACGAGTAAAACGAGTAAAACGAGCAAAACTAGTAAAACGAGTAAAACGAGTAAAACGAATAAAACGAGTAAAACGAGTAAAACGAGTAAAACGAGTAAAACGAGTAAAACGAGTAAAACGAGTAAAACGAGTAAAACGAGTAAAACGAGTAAAACGAGTAAAACTAGTAAAACGAGTAAAACTAGTAAAACGAGTAAAACGAGTGATACGACTAAAACGATTAAAACGAGTAAAACGAGTAAAACGAGTAAAACGAGCAAAACTAGTAAAACGAGTAAAACGAGTAAAACGAGTAAAACGAGTAAAACGGGTAAACGAGTAAAACGAGTAAAACGAGCAAAACTAGTAAAACTAGTAAAACGAGTAAAACGAGCAAAACGAGCAAAACTAGTAAAACGAGTAAAACGAGTAAAACGAGTAAAACGAATAAAACGAGTAAAACGAGTAAAACGAGTAAAACGAGTAAAACGAGTAAAACGAATAAAACGAGTAAAACGAGTAAAACGAGTAAAACGAGTAAAACGAGTAAAACGAGTAAAACGAGTAAAACGAGTAAAACGAGTAAAACGAGTAAAACTAGTAAAACGAGTAAAACGAGTAAAACGAGTAAAACGAGTAAAACGAGTAAAACGAGTAAAACGAGTAAAACGAGTAAAACGAGTAAAACGAGTAAAACGAGTAAAACGAGTAAAACGAATAAAACGAGTAAAACGAGTAAAACGAGTAAAACGAGTAAAACGAGTAAAACGAGTAAAACGAGTAAAACGAGTAAAACGAGTAAAACGAATAAAACGAGTAAAACGAGTAAAACGAGTAAAACGAGTAAAACGGGTAAACGAGTAAAACTAGTAAAACTAGTAAAACGAGTAAAACGAGTAAAACGAGTAAAACTAGTAAAACTAGTAAAACGAGTAAAACGAGTAAAACGAGTAAAACGAGTAAAACGAGTAAAACGAGTAATACGAGTAATACGAGTAAAACGAGTAAAACGAGTAAAACGAGTAAAACGAGTAAAACGAGTAAAACGAGTAAAACGAGTAAAACGAGTAAAACTAGTAATACGAGTAAAACGAGTAAAACGAGTAAAACGAGTAAAACGAGTAAAACGAGTAAAACGAGTAAAACGAGTAAAACGAGTAAAACGAGTAAAACGAGTAAAACGAGTAAAACTAGTAAAACGAGTAAAACGAGTAAAACGAGTAAAACGAGTAAAACGAGTAAAACGAGTAAAACGAGTAAAACGAGTAAAACGAGTAAAACGAGTAAAACGAGTAAAACGAGTAAAACGAGTAAAACGAATAAAACGAGTAAAACGAGTAAAACGAGTAAAACGAGTAAAACGAGTAAAACGAGTAAAACGAGTAAAACGAGTAAAACGAGTAAAACGAGTAAAACTAGTAAAACGAGTAAAACGAGTAAAACGAGTAAAACGGGTAAACGAGTAAAACTAGTAAAACTAGTAAAACGAGTAAAACGAGGTAAAACGAGTAAAACGAGGTAAAACTAGTAAAACGAGTAAAACGAGTAAAACGAGTAAAACGAGTAAAACGAGTAATACGAGTAAAACGAGTAAAACGAGTAAAACGAGTAAAACGAGTAAAACGAGTAAAACGAGTAAAACGAGTAAAACTAGTAAAACGAGTAAAACTAGTAAAACGAGTAAAACGAGTAAAACGAGTAAAACGAGTAAAACGAGTAAAACGAGTAAAACGAATAAAACGAGTAAAACGAGTAAAACGAGTAAAACGAGTAAAACGAGTAAAACGAGTAAAACGAGTAAAACGAGTAAAACGAGTAAAACTAGTAAAACGAGTAAAACTAGTAAAACGAGTAAAACGAGTGATACGACTAAAACGATTAAAACGAGTAAAACGAGTAAAACGAGTAAAACGAGCAAAACTAGTAAAACGAGTAAAACGAGTAAAACGAGTAAAACGAGTAAAACGGGTAAACGAGTAAAACGAGTAAAACGAGCAAAACTAGTAAAACTAGTAAAACGAGTAAAACGAGCAAAACGAGCAAAACTAGTAAAACGAGTAAAACGACTAAAACGAGTAAAACGAGTAAAACTAGTAAAACGAGTAAAACGAGTAAAACGAGTAAAACGAGTAAAACGAGTAAAACGAGTAAAACGGGTAAACGAGTAAAACTAGTAAAACTAGTAAAACGAGTAAAACGAGTAAAACGAGTAAAACTAGTAAAACTAGTAAAACGAGTAAAACGAGTAAAACGAGTAAAACGAGTAATACGAGTAATACGAGTAAAACGAGTAAAACGAGTAAAACGAGTAAAACGAGTAAAACGAGTAAAACGAGTAAAACGAGTAAAACGAGTAAAACGAGTAAAACGAGTAAAACGAGTAAAACGAGTAAAACGAGTAAAAACGAGTAAAACGAGTAAAACGAGTAAAACGAGTAAAACGAGTAAAACGAGTAAAACGAGTAAAACGAGTAAAACGAGTAAAACGAGTAAAACGAGTAAAACGAGTAAAACGAGTAAAACGAGTAAAACGAGTAAAACGAGTAAAACGAGTAAAACGAGTAGAACGAGTAGAACGAGTAGAACGAGTAGAACGAGTAGAACGAGTAAAACGAGTAAAACGAGTAAAACTAGTAAAACGAGTAAAACTAGTAAAACGAGTAAAACGAGTAAAACGAGTAAAACGAGTAAAACGAGTAAAACGAGTAAAACGAGTAAAACGAGTAAAACGAGTAAAACGAGTAAAACGAGTAAAACGAGTGAAACGAGTAAAACGAGTGAAACGAGTAAAACGAGTGAAACGAGTAAACCGAGTGAAACGAGTAAACCGAGTAAAACGAGTAAAACGAGTAAAACGAATAAAACGAGTAAAACGAGTAAAACGAGTAAAACGAGTAAAACGAGTAAAACGAGTAAAACGAGTAAAACGAATAAAACGAGTAAAACGAGTAAAACGAGTAAAACGAGTAAAACGAGTAAAACGAGTAAAACTAGTAAAACGAGTAAAACGAGTAAAACTAGTAAAACGAGTAAAACGAGTAAAACGAGTAAAACGAGTAAAACGTGTAAAACGAGTAATACGAGTAATACGAGTAATACGAGTAAAACGAGTAAAACGAGTAAAACGAGTAAAACGAGTAAAACGAGTAAAACGAGTAAAACGAGTAAAACGAGTAAAACGAGTAAAACGAGTAAAACGAGTAAAACGAGTAAAACGAGTAAAACGAGTAAAACGAGTAAAACGAGTAAAACGAGTAAAACGAGTAAAACGAGTAAAACGAGTAAAACGAGTAAAACGAGTAAAACGAGCAAAACGAGTAAAACTAGTAAAACGAGTAAAACGAGTAAAACGAGTAAAACGAGTAAAACGAGTAAAACGAGTAAAACGAGTAAAACGAGTAAAACGAGTAAAACGAGTAAAACGAGGTAAAACGAGTAAAACGAGTAATACGAGTAATACGAGTAAAACGAGTAAAACGAGTAAAACGAGTAAAACGAGTAAAACGAGTAAAACGAGTTAAAACGAGTAAAACGAGTAAAACGAGTAAAACTAGTAAAACGAGTAAAACGAGTAAAACGAGTAAAACGAGTAAAACGAGTAAAACGAGTAAAACGAGTAAAACGAGTAAAACGAGTAAAACGAGTAAAACGAGTAAAACGAGTAAAACTAGTAAAACGAGTAAAACGAGTAAAACGAGTAAAACGAGTAAAACGAGTAAAACGAGTAAAACGAGTAAAACGAGTAAAACGAGTAAAACGAGTAAAACGAGTAAAACGAGTAAAACGAGTAAAACGAGTAAAACGAGTAAAACGAGTAAAACGAGTAAAACGAGTAAAACGAGTAAAACGAGTAAAACGAGTAAAACGAGTAAAACGAGTAAAACGAGTATAACGAGTAAACCGAGTAAAACGGGTAAAACGAGTAAAACGAGTAAAACGAGTAAAACGAGTAAAACGAGTAAAACGAGTAAAACGAGTAAAACGAGTAAAACGAGTAAAACGAGTAAAACGAGTAATACGAGTAAAACGAGTAAAACGAGTAAAACGAGTAAAACGAGTAAAACGAGTAAAACGAGTAAAACGAGTAAAACGAGTAAAACGAGTAATACGAGTAATACGAGTAAAACGAGTAAAACGAGTAAAACGAGTAAAACGAGTAATACGAGTAAAACGAGTAAAACGAGTAAAACGAGTAAAACGAGTAAAACTAGTAAAACGAGTAAACCGAGTAAAACGAGTAAACCGAGTAAAACGGGTAAAACGAGTAAAACGAGTAAAACGAGTAAAACGAGTAAAACGAGTAAAACGAGTAAATCGAGTAAAACGAGTAAAACGAGTAAAACGAGTAAAACGAGTAAAACGAGTAAAACGAGTAAAACGAGTAAAACGAGTAAAACGAGTAGAACGAGTAGAACGAGTAGAACGAGTAGAACGAGTAGAACGAGTAGAACGAGTAGAACGAGTAGAACGAGTAAAACGAGTAAAACGAGCAAAACGAGTAAAACGAGTAGAACGAGTAGAACGAGTAGAACGAGTAGAACGAGTAAAACGAGTAAAACGAGTAAAACGAGTAAAACGAGTAAAACGAGTAAAACGAGTAAAACGAGTAAAACGAGTAGAACGAGTAGAACGAGTAGAACGAGTAGAACGAGTAGAACGAGTAGAACGAGTAAAACGAGTAAAACGAGCAAAACGAGTAAAACGAGTAAAACGAGTAAAACGAGTAAAACGAGTAGAACGAGTAGAACGAGTAGAACGAGTAGAACGAGTAGAACGAGTAAAACGAGTAAAACGAGTAAAACGAGTAAAACGAGTAAAACGAGTAAAACGAGCAAAACTAGTAAAACGAGCAAAACCAGTAAAACGAGTAAAACGAGTAAAACGAGTAAAACGAGTAAAACGAGTACAACGAGTAAAACGAGTAAAACGAGTAAAACGAGTAAAACGAGTAAAACGAGTAAAACGAGTAAAACGAGTAAAACTAGTAAAACGAGTAAAACGAGTAAAACGAGTAAAACGAGTAAAACGAGTAGAACGAGTAGAACGAGTAGAACGAGTAGAACGAGTAGAACGAGTAGAACGAGTGGAACGAGTAGAACGAGTAGAACGAGTAAAACGAGTAAAACGAGTAAAACGAGTAAAACGAGTAAAACGAGTAAAACGAGTAAACGAGTAGAACGAGTAGAACGAGTAGAACGAGTAGAACGAGTAGAACGAGTAAAACGAGCAAAACTAGTAAAACGAGCAAAACCAGTAAAACGAGTAAAACGAGTAAAACGAGTAAAACGAGTAAAACGAGTAAAACGAGTAAAACGAGTAAAACGAGTAAAACGAGTAAAACTAGTAAAACGAGTAAAACGAGTAAAACGAGTAAAACGAGTAAAACGAGTAAAACGAGTAAAACGAGTAAAACGAGTAAAACGAGTAAACCGAGTAAAACGAGTAAACCGAGTAAAACGAGTAAAACGAGTAAAACGAGTAAAACGAGTAAAACGAGTAAAACGAGTAAAACGAGTAAAACGAGTAAAACGGGTAAACGAGTAAAACTAGTAAAACGAGTAAAACGAGTAAAACGAGTAAAACGAGTAAAACTAGTAAAACGAGTAAAACGAGTAAAACGAGTAAAACGAGTAAAACGAGTAAATCGAGTAAAACGAGTAAAACGAGTAAAACGAGCAAAACTAGTAAAACTAGTAAAACGAGTAAAACGAGCAAAACGAGCAAAACTAGTAAAACGAGTAAAACGACTAAAACGAGTAAAACGAGTAAAACTAGTAAAACGAGTAAAACGAGTAAAACGAGTAAAACGAGTAAAACGAGTAAAACGGGTAAACGAGTAAAACGAGTAAAACGAGTAAAACTAGTAAAACGAGTAAACCGAGTAAAACGAGTAAACCGAGTAAAACGAGTAAAACGAGTAAAACGAATAAAACGAGTAAAACGAGTAAAACGAGTAAAACGACTAAAACGAGTAAAACGAGTAAAACTAGTAAAACGAGTAAAACGAGTAAAACGAGTAAAACGAGTAAAACGAGTAAAACGAGCAAAACGAGTAATACGAGTAAAACGAGTAAAACGAGTAAAACGAGTAAAACGAGTAAAACGAGTAAAACGAGTAAAACGAGCAAAACTAGTAAAACGAGTAAAACGAGTAAAACGAGTAAAACGAGTAAAACGAGTAAAACGAGTAAAACGAGTAAAACGAGTAAAACGAGTAAAACGAGTAAAACGAGTAAAACGAGTAAAACGAGTAAAACGAGTAAAACGAGTAAAACGAGTAAAACGAGTAAAACGAGTAAAACGAGTAAAACGAGTAAAACGAGTAAAACGAGTAAAACGAGCAAAACGAGTAAAACTAGTAAAACGAGTAAAACGAGTAAAACGAGTAAAACGAGTAAAACGAGTAAAACGAGTAAAACGAGTAAAACGAGTAATACGAGTAAAACGAGTAAAACGAGTAAAACGAGTAAAACGAGTAAAACTAGTAAAACGAGTAACACGAGCAAAACGAGCAAAACGAGCAAAACGAGCAAAACGAGCAAAACTAGTAAAACGAGTAAAACGAGTAAAACGAGTAAAACGAGTAAAACGAGTAAAACGAGTAAAACGAGTAAAACGAGTAAAACGAGTAAAACGAGTAAAACGAGTAAAACGAGTAAAACGAGTAAAACGAGTAAAACGAGTAAAACGAGTAAAACGAGTAAAACGAGTAAAACGAGTAAAACGAGTAAAACGAGTAAAACGAGTAAAACGAGTAAAACGAGTAAAACGAGTAAAACGAGTAAAACGAGTACACCGAGTAAAACGAGTAAAACGAGTAAAACGAGTAAAACGAGTAAAACGAGTAAAACGAGTAAAACGAGTAAAACGAGTAGAACGAGTAGAACGAGTAGAACGAGTAGAACGAGTAGAACGAGTAGAACGAGTAAAACGAGTAAAACGAGTAAAACGAGTAGAACGAGTAGAACGAGTAGAACGAGTAGAACGAGTAAAACGAGTAGAACGAGTAAAACGAGTAAAACGAGTAAAACGAGTAAAACGAGCAAAACTAGTAAAACGAGCAAAACCAGTAAAACGAGTAAAACGAGTAAAACGAGTAAAACGAGTAAAACGAGTAAAACGAGTATAAAACGAGTAAAACGAGTAAAACGAGTAAAACGAGTAAAACGAGTAAAACGAGTAAAACTAGTAAAACGAGTAAAACGAGTAAAACGAGTAAAACGAGTAAAACGAGTAGAACGAGTAGAACGAGTAGAACGAGTAGAACGAGTAGAACGAGTAGAACGAGTAGAACGAGTAGAACGAGTAAAACGAGTAAAACGAGTAAAACGAGTAAAACGAGTAAAA
>NW_027486622.1:20000-21332 GCF_050908995.1 Andrena cerasifolii | reverse complement strand
ACCGACCGACTGACCGACCGACCGACTGACCGACTGACCGAACGACCGACCGACTGACCGACTGACCGACTGACCGGCTGACCGACCGACCGACCGACCGACCGACCGACCGACCGACCGACGGACGGACTGACTGACCGACTGACCGAAAGACCGACCAACTGACCGACTGACCGACTGACCGACGGACCGACGGACCGACCGACTGACCGACTGACCGACTGACCGACCGACCGAACGACCGACCGACCGACCGACCGACCGACCGACCGACCGACCGACCGACCGACCGACCGACCGATTGTCCGACTGACCGACTGACCGACCGACCGACCGACTGACTGACTGACCGACTGACCGACTGACAGACCGACCGACCGACCGACCGACCGACCGACCGACCGACCGACTGACCGACCGACCGACCGACCGACCGACCGACCGACCGACCGACTGACCGACTGACCGAACGACCGACCGACCGACCGACCGACCGACCGACCGATTGTCCGACTGACCGACCGACTGACCGACTGACCGACTGACCGACTGACCGATTGACCGACTGACCGACTGACAGACCGACCGACCGACCGACCGACCGACCGACCGACTGACCGACCGACTGACCGACTGACCGACTGACCGACTGACCGATTGACCGACTGACCGACTGACAGACCGACCGACCGACCGACCGACCGACCGACCGACCGACCGACTGACCGACCGACCGACCGACCGACCGACCGACCGACCGACGGACTGACTGACCGACTGACCGACTGACCGACCGATTGTCCGACTGACCGACCGACTGACCGACCGACCGACTGACCGACTGACCGAACGACCGACCGACTGACCGACTGACCGACTGACACGACTGACCGACTGACCGACCGACCGACCGACCGACCGACCGACCGACCGTCCGACCGACGGACGGACTGACTGACCGACTGACCGAAAGACCGACCAACTGACCGACTGACCGACTGACCGACGGACCGACCGACCGATTGTCCGACTGACCGACCGACTGACCGACTGACCGACTGACCGATTGACCGACTGACCGACTGACAGACCGACCGACCGACCGACCGACCGACCGACGGACCGACCGACCGACCGACCGACCGACCGACCGACCGACCGACCGACCGACCGACCGACCGACCGACCGACCGACCGACCGACCGACCGACCGACCGACCGATTGTCCGACTGACCGACCGACTGACCGACTGACCGACTGACCGACTGACCGACTGACCGAATGACCGACTGACCGACTGACAGACCGACCGACCGACCGACCGACCGACC
>NW_027486622.1:12500-15000 GCF_050908995.1 Andrena cerasifolii | reverse complement strand
ACGACCGACCGACCGACCGACCGACCGACCGACCGACCGATTGTCCGACTGACCGACCGACTGACCGACTGACCGACTGACCGACTGACCGATTGACCGACTGACCGACTGACAGACCGACCGACCGACCGACCGACCGACCGACTGACCGACCGAACGACCGACCGACCGACCGACCGACCGACCGACCGACCAACCGACGGACGGACTGACTGACCGACTGACCGAAAGACCGACCAACTGACCGACTGACCGACTGACCGACGGACCGACCGACCGACCGACCGACCGACCGACCGACCGACCGACCGACCGATTGTCCGACTGACCGACCGACTGACCGACTGACCGACTGACCGACTGACCGACTGACAGACCGACCGACCGACCGACCGACCGACCGACCGACCGACCGACCGACTGACCGACCGATTGTCCGACTGACCGACCGACTGACCGACCGACCGACTGACCGACTGACCGAACGACCGACCGACTGACCGACTGACCGACTGACCGGCTGACCGACCGACCGACCGACCGACCGACCGACCGACCGACCGACGGACGGACTGACTGACCGACTGACCGAAAGACCGACCAACTGACCGACTGACCGACTGACCGACGGACCGACGGACCGACCGACTGACCGACTGACCGACTGACCGACCGACCGAACGACCGACCGACCGACCGACCGACCGACCGACCGACCGACCGACCGACCGACCGACCGACCGACCGATTGTCCGACTGACCGACCGACTGACCGACTGACCGACTGACCGACTGACCGACTGACCGACTGACAGACCGACCGACCGACCGACCGACCGACCGACCGACCGACCGACTGACCGACCGACCGACCGACCGACCGACCGACCGACCGACCGACTGACCGACTGACCGAACGACCGACCGACCGACCGACCGACCGACCGACCGATTGTCCGACTGACCGACCGACTGACCGACTGACCGACTGACCGACTGACCGATTGACCGACTGACCGACTGACAGACCGACCGACCGACCGACCGACCGACCGACCGACTGACCGACCGACTGACCGACTGACCGACTGACCGACTGACCGATTGACCGACTGACCGACTGACAGACCGACCGACCGACCGACCGACCGACCGACCGACCGACTGACCGACCGACCGACCGACCGACCGACCGACCGACCGACGGACTGACTGACCGACTGACCGACTGACCGACCGATTGTCCGACTGACCGACCGACTGACCGACCGACCGACTGACCGACTGACCGAACGACCGACCGACTGACCGACTGACCGACTGACCGACTGACCGACTGACCGACTGACCGACTGACCGACCGACCGACCGACCGACCGACCGACCGACCGTCCGACCGACGGACGGACTGACTGACCGACTGACCGAAAGACCGACCAACTGACCGACTGACCGACTGACCGACGGACCGACCGACCGATTGTCCGACTGACCGACCGACTGACCGACTGACCGACTGACCGATTGACCGACTGACCGACTGACAGACCGACCGACCGACCGACCGACCGACCGACGGACCGACCGACCGACCGACCGACCGACCGACCGACCGACCGACCGACCGACCGACCGACCGACCGATTGTCCGACTGACCGACCGACTGACCGACCGACCGACCGACCGACCGACCGACCGACCGACCGACCGACCGATTGTCCGACTGACCGACCGACTGACCGACTGACCGACTGACCGACTGACCGACTGACCGACTGACAGACCGACCGACCGACCGACCGACCGACCGACCGACCGACCGACTGACCGACCGATTGTCCGACTGACCGACCGACTGACCGACCGACCGACTGACCGACTGACCGAACGACCGACCGACTGACCGACTGACCGACTGACCGGCTGACCGACCGACCGACCGACCGACCGACCGACCGACCGACCGACGGACGGACTGACTGACCGACTGACCGAAAGACCGACCAACTGACCGACTGACCGACTGACCGACGGACCGACGGACCGACCGACTGACCGACTGACCGACTGACCGACCGACCGAACGACCGACCGACCGACCGACCGACCGACCGACCGACCGACCGACCGACCGACCGACCGACCGACCGATTGTCCGACTGACCGACCGACTGACCGACTGACCGACTGACCGACTGACCGACTGACCGACTGACAGACCGACCGACCGACCGACCGACCGACCGACCGACCGACCGACTGACCGACCGACCGACCGACCGACCGACCGACCGACCGACCGACTGACCGACTGACCGAACGACCGACCGACCGACCGACCGACCGACCGACCGATTGTCCGACTGACCGACCGACTGACCGACTGACCGACTGACCGACTGACCGATTGACCGACTGACCGACTGACAGACCGACCGACCGACCGACCGACCGACCGACCGACTGACCGACCGACTGACCGACTGACCGACTGACCGA
>NW_027486622.1:0-5000 GCF_050908995.1 Andrena cerasifolii | reverse complement strand
CGACTGACCGACTGACCGACTGACCGACTGACAGACCGACCGACCGACCGACCGACCGACCGACCGACCGACCGACTGACCGACCGACCGACCGACCGACCGACCGACCGACCGACCGACTGACCGACTGACCGAACGACCGACCGACCGACCGACCGACCGACCGACCGATTGTCCGACTGACCGACCGACTGACCGACTGACCGACTGACCGACTGACCGATTGACCGACTGACCGACTGACAGACCGACCGACCGACCGACCGACCGACCGACTGACCGACCGACTGACCGACTGACCGACTGACCGACTGACCGATTGACCGACTGACCGACTGACAGACCGACCGACCGACCGACCGACCGACCGACCGACTGACCGACCGACCGACCGACCGACCGACCGACCGACCGACCGACCGACCGACCGATTGTCCGACTGACTGACCGACTGACCGACTGACCGAACGACCGACCGACCGACCGACCGACCGATTGTCCGACTGACCGACCGACTGACCGACTGACCGACCGACCGACCGATTGACCGACTGACCGACTGACAGACCGACCGACCGACCGACCGACCGACCGACCGACCGACGGACCGACCGACCGACCGACCGACCGACCGACCGACCGACCGACCGACCGACCGATTGTCCGACTGACCGACCGACTGACCGACTGACCGACTGACCGACTGAGCGACTGACCGACTGACAGACCGACCGACCGACCGACCGACCGACCGACCGACCGACCGACTGACCGACTGACCGAATGAACGACTGACCGACCGACCGACCGACTGACCGACGGACCGACCGACTGACCGTCTGACCGACTGACCGACCGACCGACCGACCGAACGACCGACCGACCGACCAACTGACCGACTGACCGACTGAACGACTGACCGATTGTCCGACTGACCGACCGACTGACCGACCGACCGACCGACCGACCGACCGACCGACCGACCGACCGACCGACCGACCGAACGAACGACCGACCGACTGACCGACCGACCGACCGACCGACCGACGGACCGACCGACCGACCGACCGACCGATTGTCCGACTGACCGACCGACTGACCGACTGACCGACTGACCGACTGACCAACTGACCGACTGACCGACTGACCGACTGACAGACCGACCGACCGACCGACCGACCGACCGACCGACCGAATGACCGACCGACCGACCGAACGAACAACTGACCGACTGACCGACTGACCGACGGACCGACCGACCGTCCGACCGTCCGACCGACCGACCGACCGACCGACTGACCGACTGACCGAACGACCGACCGACTGACCGACTGACAGACTGACAGACCGACCGACCGACCGACCGACCGACCGACCGACTGACCGACCGACCGACCGACCGACCGACCGACCGACTGACCGACCGACCGACCGACCGACGGACTGACTGACCGACTGACCGACTGACCGACCGATTGTCCGACTGACCGACCGACTGACCGACCGACCGACTGACCGACTGACCGAACGACAGACCGACCGACCGACTGACCGACCGACCGACCGACTGACCGACCGACCGACCGACCGACGGACTGACTGACCGACTGACCGACTGACCGACCGATTGTCCGACTGACCGACCGACTGACCGACCGACCGACTGACCGACTGACCGAACGACCGACCGACTGACCGACCGATTGTCCGACTGACCGACCGACTGACCGACCGACCGACTGACCGACTGACCGAACGACCGACCGACTGACCGACTGACCGACTGACCGACTGACCGACCGACTGACCGACCGACCGACCGACCGACCGACCGACCGACCGACCGACCGACCGACCGACCGAACGACCGACCGACCGACTGACCGACCGACCGACCGACCGACCGACGGACCGACCGACCGACCGACCGATTGTCCGACTGACCGACCGACTGACCGACTGACCGACTGACCGACTGACCAACTGACCGACTGACCGACTGACCGACTGACAGACCGACCGACCGACCGACCGACCGACCGACCGACCGACCGAATGACCGACCGACCGACCGAACGAACAACTGACCGACTGACCGACTGACCGACGGACCGACTGACCGACGGACCGACCGACTGACCGACTGACCGACTGACCGACCGTCCGACCGACCGAACGACCGACCGACCGACCAACTGACCGACTGACCGACTGAACGACTGACCGACCGAATGACCGACCAACCGACCGACCGACCGACCGACCGACTGACCGACTGACCGACTGACCGACTGACCGACTGACCGACTGACAGACCGACCGACCGACTGACCGACCGACCGACCGACCGACGGACTGACTGACCGACTGACCGACTGACCGACCAACTGACCGACTGACCGACTGACAGACTGACAGACTGACCGACGGACCGACTGACCGACGGACCGACCGACTGACCGACTGACCGACTGACCGACCGACCGACCGACCGACCGACCGACCGACCGAACGACCGACCGACCGACCAACTGACCGACTGACCGACTGAACGACTGACCGACCGACCGACCGACCGACCGACCGACCGACCGTCCGACCGTCCGACCGACCGACTGACTGACCGACTGACCGACTGACTGACCGAACGACCGACCGACTGACCGACTGACCGACTGACCGACTGACCGACTGACCGACCGACCGACCGACCGACCGACCGACCGACCGACCGACCGACCGACCGACCGACCGACGGACGGACTGACTGACCGACTGACCGAAAGACCGACCAACTGACCGACTGACCGACTGACCGACGGACCGACTGACCGACGGACCGACCGACTGACCGACTGACCGACTGACCGACCGACCGAACGACCGACCGACCGACCGACCGACCGACCGACCGACCGACCGACCGACTGACCGACTGACCGAACGACCGACCGACTGACCGACTGACCGACTGACAGACCGACCGACCGACCGACCGACCGACCGACCGACCGACTGACCGACCGACCGACCGACCGACCGACCGACCGACTGACCGACCGACCGACCGACCGACCGACCGACCGACCGACCGACGGACTGACTGACCGACTGACCGACTGACCGACCGATTGTCCGACTGACCGACCGACTGACCGACCGACCGACTGACCGACTGACCGACTGACCGAACGACCGACCGACTGACCGACTGACCGACTGACCGACTGACCGACTGACCGACCGACCGACCGACCGACCGACCGACCGACCGACCGACCGACCGACCGACCGACCGACGGACGGACTGACTGACCGACTGACCGAAAGACCGACCAACTGACCGACTGACCGACTGACCGACGGACCGACCGACCGATTGTCCGACTGACCGACCGACTGACCGACTGACCGACTGACCGACTGACCGATTGACCGACTGACCGACTGACAGACCGACCGACCGACCGACCGACCGACCGACGGACCGACCGACCGACCGACCGACCGACCGACCGACCGACCGACCGACCGACCGACCGATTGTCCGACTGACCGACCGACTGACCGACCGACTGACCGACTGACCGACTGACCGACTGACAGACCGACCGACCGACCGACCGACCGACTGACCGACTGACAGACTGACCGACCGACCGACCGACCGACCGACCGACTGACCGACCGACCGACCGACCGACCGACCGACCGACTGACCGACCGACCGACCGACCGACGGACTGACTGACCGACTGACCGACTGACCGACCGATTGTCCGACTGACCGACCGACTGACCGACCGACCGACTGACCGACTGACCGAACGACAGACCGACCGACCGACTGACCGACCGACCGACCGACTGACCGACCGACCGACCGACCGACGGACTGACTGACCGACTGACCGACTGACCGACCGATTGTCCGACTGACCGACCGACTGACCGACCGACCGACTGACCGACTGACCGAACGACCGACCGACTGACCGACCGATTGTCCGACTGACCGACCGACTGACCGACCGACCGACTGACCGACTGACCGAACGACCGACCGACTGACCGACTGACCGACTGACCGACTGACCGACCGACTGACCGACCGACCGACGACCGACCGACCGACCGACCGACCGACCGACCGACCGACCGAACGACCGACCGACCGACTGACCGACCGACCGACCGACCGACCGACGGACCGACCGACCGACCGACCGATTGTCCGACTGACCGACCGACTGACCGACTGACCGACTGACCGACTGACCAACTGACCGACTGACCGACTGACCGACTGACAGACCGACCGACCGACCGACCGACCGACCGACCGACCGACCGAATGACCGACCGACCGACCGAACGAACAACTGACCGACTGACCGACTGACCGACGGACCGACTGACCGACGGACCGACCGACTGACCGACTGACCGACTGACCGACCGTCCGACCGACCGAACGACCGACCGACCGACCAACTGACCGACTGACCGACTGAACGACTGACCGACCGAATGACCGACCAACCGACCGACCGACCGACCGACCGACTGACCGACTGACCGACTGACCGACTGACCGACTGACCGACTGACAGACCGACCGACCGACTGACCGACCGACCGACCGACCGGACTGACTGACCGACTGACCGACTGACCGACAACTGACCGACTGACCGACTGACCGACTGACAGACTGACCGACGGACCGACTGACCGACGGACCGACCGACTGACCGACTGACCGACTGACCGACCGACCGACCGACCGACCGACCGACCGACCGACCGACCGACCGACCAACTGACCGACTGACCGACTGAACGACTGACCGACCGACCGACCGACCGACCGACCGACCGTCCGACCGTCCGACCGACCGACTGACTGACCGACTGACCGACTGACTGACCGAACGACGACCGACTGACCGACTGACCGACTGACCGACTGACCGACCGACCGACCGACCGACCGACCG
>NW_027486621.1:0-21337 GCF_050908995.1 Andrena cerasifolii | reverse complement strand
TTGCCCGTTTTACTCGTTTTACTCGTTTTACTCGTTTTACTCGTTTTACTAGTTTTACTCGTTTTACTCGTTTTACTCGTTTTACTCGTTTTACTCGTTTTACTCGTTTTACTCGTTTTACTCGTTTTACTCGTTTTACTCGTTTTACTCGTTTTACTCGTTTTACTCGTTTTACTCGTTTTACTCGTTTTACTCGTTTTACTCGTTTTACTCGTTTTACTAGTTTTACTCGTTTTACTCGTTTTACTCGTTTTACTCGTTTTACTCGTTTTACTCGTTTTACTCGTTTTACTCGTTTTACTCGTTTTACTCGTTTTACTCGTTTTACTCGTTTTACTCGTTTTACTCGTTTTACTCGTTTTACTCGTTTTACTCGTTTTACTCGTTTTACTCGTTTTACTCGTTTTACTCGTTTTACTCGTTTTACTCGTTTTACCCGTTTTACTCGTTTTACCCGTTTTACTCGTTTTACCCGTTTTACTCGTTTTACCCGTTTTACTCGTTTTGCTCGTTTTACTCGTTTTATTAGTTTTGCTCGTTTTACTCGTTTTACTCGTTTTACTCGTTTTACTCGTTTTACTCGTTTTACTCGTTTTACTCGTTTTACTCGTTTTACTCGTTTTACTCGTTTTACTCGTTTTACTCGTTTTACTCGTTTTACTCGTTTTACTAGTTTTACTAGTTTTGCTCGTTTTACTCGTTTTACTCGTTTTACTCGTTTTACTCGTTTTACTAGTTTTGCTCGTTTTACTCGTTTTACTGGTTTTACTAGTTTTACTAGTTTTACTCGTTTTACTCGTTTTACTCGTTTTACTCGTTTTACTCGTTTTACTCGTTTTACCCGTTTTACTAGTTTTACCCGTTTTACTCGTTTTACCCGTTTTACTCGTTTTGCCCGTTTTACTCGTTTTACTCGTTTTACTCGTTTTACTCGTTTTACTCGTTTTACTCGTTTTACTCGTTTTACTCGTTTTACTCGTTTTACTCGTTTTACTCGTTTTACTCGTTTTACTCGTTTTACTCGTTTTACTCGTTTTACTCGTTTTACTAGTTTTACTAGTTTTGCTCGTTTTACTCGTTTTACTCGTTTTACTCGTTTTACTAGTTTTGCTCGTTTTACTCGTTTTGCTCGTTTTACTCGTTTTACTGGTTTTACTAGTTTTACTAGTTTTACTCGTTTTACTCGTTTTACTAGTTTTACTAGTTTTACTCGTTTTACTCGTTTTACTCGTTTTACTCGTTTTACTCGTTTTACTCGTTTTACTAGTTTTGCTCGTTTTACTCGTTTTACTCGTTTTACTCGTTTTACTCGTTTTACTCGTTTTACTCGTTTTACTCGTTTTACTCGTTTTACTCGTTTTACTCGTTTTACTCGTTTTACTGGTTTTACTGGTTTTACTCGTTTTACTCGTATTACTCGTATTACTCGTTTTACTCGTTTTGCTCGTTTTGCTCGTTTTGCTCGTTTTACTCGTTTTACTCGTTTTACTCGTTTTACTCGTTTTACTCGTTTTACTCGTTTTACTCGTTTTACTCGTTTTACTCGTTTTACTCGTTTTACTCGTTTTACTCGTTTTACTCGTTTTACTCGTTTTACTCGTTTTACTCGTTTTACTCGTTTTACTCGTTTTACTCGTTTTACTCGTTTCACTCGTTTCACTCGTTTCACTCGTTTTACTCGTTTTACTCGTTTTACTCGTTTTACTCGTTTTACTCGTTTTACTCGTTTTACTCGTTTTACTCGTTTTACTCGTTTTACTCGTTTTACTCGTTTTACTCGTATTACTCGTATTACTCGTATTACTCGTTTTACTCGTTTTACTCGTTTTACTAGTTTTGCTCGTTTTACTCGTTTTGCTCGTTTTACTGGTTTTACTGGTTTTACTAGTTTTACTAGTTTTACTCGTTTTACTCGTTGTACTAGTTTTACTAGTTTTACTAGTTTTACTCGTTTTACTCGTTTTACTCGTTTTACTCGTTTTACTCGTTTTACTCGTTTTACTCGTTTTACTCGTTTTACTCGTTTTACTCGTTTTACTCGTTTTACTCGTTTTACTCGTTTTACTCGTTTTACTCGTTTTACTCGTTTTACTCGTTTTACTCGTTTTACTCGTTTTACTCGTTTTACTCGTTTTACTCGTTTTACTCGTTTTACTAGTTTTGCTCGTTTTACTCGTTTTACACGTTTTACTGGTTTTACTAGTTTTACTAGTTTTACTCGTTTTACTCGTTTTACTAGTTTTACTAGTTTTACTAGTTTTACTCGTTTTACTCGTTTTATTCGTTTTACTCGTTTTATTCGTTTTACTCGTTTTACTAGTTTTACTCGTTTTACTCGTTTTACTCGTTTTACTCGTTTTACTCGTTTTACTCGTTTTACTCGATTTACTCGATTTACTCGTTTTACTCGTTTTACTCGTTTTACTCGTTTTACTCGCTTTACTCGCTTTACTCGTTTTACTCGTTTTACTCGTTTTACTCGTTTTACTCGTTTTACTCGTTTTACTCGTTTTACTCGTTTTACTCGTTTTACTCGTTTTACTCGATTTACTCGTTTTACTCGATTTACTCGTTTTACTCGTTTTACTCGTTTTACTCGTTTTACTCGTTTTACTCGTTTTACTCGTTTTACTCGTTTTACTCGTTTTACTCGTTTTACTCGTTTTACTCGTTTTACTCGTTTTACTCGTTTTACTCGTTTTACTCGTTTTACTCGTTTTACTCGTTTTACTCGTTTTACTCGTTTTACTCGTTTTACTCGTTTTACTCGTTTTACTCGTTTTACTCGTTTTACTCGTTTTACTCGTTTTACTCGTTTTACTCGTTTTACTCGTTTTACTCGTTTTACTCGTTTTACTCGTTTTACTCGTTTTACTCGTTTTACTCGTTTTACTCGTTTTACTCGTTTTACTCGTTTTACTCGTTTTACCCGTTTTACTCGTTTTACCCGTTTTACTCGTTTTACCCGTTTTACTCGTTTTACCCGTTTTACTCGTTTTGCCCGTTTTACTCGTTTTACTCGTTTTCCTCGTTTTACTAGTTTTGCTCGTTTTACTCGTTTTACTCGTTTTACTCGTTTTACTCGTTTTACTCGTTTTACTCGTTTTACTCGTTTTACTCGTTTTACTCGTTTTACTCGTTTTACTCGTTTTACTAGTTTTACTAGTTTTGCTCGTTTTACTCGTTTTACTCGTTTTACTCGTTTTACTAGTTTTGCTCGTTTTACTCGTTTTGCTCGTTTTACTCGTTTTACTGGTTTTACTAGTTTTACTAGTTTTACTAGTTTTACTCGTTTTACTCGTTTTACTAGTTTTACTAGTTTTACTCGTTTTACTCGTTTTACTCGTTTTACTCGTTTTACCCGTTTTACTCGTTTTACCCGTTTTACTCGTTTTACCCGTTTTACTCGTTTTGCCCGTTTTGCCCGTTTTACTCGTTTTACTCGTTTTACTCGTTTTACTAGTTTTGCTCGTTTTACTCGTTTTACACGTTTTACTCGTTTTACTCGTTTTACTCGTTTTACTCGTTTTACTCGTTTTACTCGTTTTACTCGTTTTACTCGTTTTACTCGTTTTACTCGTATTACTCGTATTAGTCGTTTTACTCGTTTTACTCGTTTTACTAGTTTTGCTCGTTTTACTCGTTTTGCTCGTTTTACTCGTTTTACTGGTTTTACTAGTTTTACTAGTTTTACTCGTTTTACTCGTTTACTAGTTTTACTAGTTTTACTCGTTTTACTCGTTTTACTCGTTTTACTCGTTTTACTCGTTTTACTCGTTTTACTCGTTTTACTCGTTTTACTCGTTTTACTCGTTTTACTCGTTTTACTCGTTTTGCTCGTTTTGCTCGTTTTGCTCGTTTTGCTCGTTTTGCTCGTTTTGCTCGTTTTGCTCGTTTTGCTCGTTTTACTCGTTTTACTCGTTTTACTCGTTTTACTCGTTTTACTAGTTTTACTCGTTTTACTCGTTTTACTCGTTTTACTCGTTTTACTCGTTTTACTCGTTTTACTCGTTTTACCCGTTTTACTCGTTTTACCCGTTTTACTCGTTTTACCCGTTTTACTCGTTTTACCCGTTTTACTCGTTTTACTCGTTTTACCCGTTTTACTCGTTTTACCCGTTTTACTCGTTTTACCCGTTTTACTCGTTTTACCCGTTTTACTCGTTTTGCCCGTTTTACTCGTTTTACTCGTTTTACTCGTTTTACTAGTTTTGCTCGTTTTACTCGTTTTACTCGTTTTACTCTCGTTTTACTCGTTTTACTCGTTTTACTCGTTTTACTCGTTTTACTCGTTTTACTCGTTTTACTCGTTTTACTAGTTTTACTAGTTTTGCTCGTTTTACTCGTTTTACTCGTTTTACTCGTTTTACTAGTTTTGCTCGTTTTACTCGTTTTGCTCGTTTTACTCGTTTTACTGGTTTTACTAGTTTTACTAGTTTTACTAGTTTTACTCGTTTTACTCGTTTTACTAGTTTTACTAGTTTTACTCGTTTTACTCGTTTTACTCGTTTTACTCGTTTTACCCGTTTTACTCGTTTTACCCGTTTTACTCGTTTTACCCGTTTTACTCGTTTTGCCCGTTTTGCCCGTTTTACTCGTTTTACTCGTTTTACTCGTTTTACTAGTTTTGCTCGTTTTACTCGTTTTACACGTTTTACTCGTTTTACTCGTTTTACTCGTTTTACTCGTTTTACTCGTTTTACTCGTTTTACTCGTTTTACTCGTTTTACTCGTTTTACTCGTATTACTCGTATTATTCGTTTTACTCGTTTTACTCGTTTTACTAGTTTTGCTCGTTTTACTCGTTTTGCTCGTTTTACTCGTTTTACTGGTTTTACTAGTTTTACTAGTTTTACTCGTTTTACTCGTTTTACTAGTTTTACTAGTTTTACTCGTTTTACTCGTTTTACTCGTTTTACTCGTTTTACTCGTTTTACTCGTTTTACTCGTTTTACTCGTTTTACTCGTTTTACTCGTTTTACTCGTTTTACTCGTTTTGCTCGTTTTGCTCGTTTTGCTCGTTTTGCTCGTTTTGCTCGTTTTGCTCGTTTTGCTCGTTTTGCTCGTTTTACTCGTTTTACTCGTTTTACTCGTTTTACTCGTTTTACTAGTTTTACTCGTTTTACTCGTTTTACTCGTTTTACTCGTTTTACTCGTTTTACTCGTTTTACTCGTTTTACTCGTTTTACTCGTTTTACTCGTTTTACCCGTTTTACTCGTTTTACCCGTTTTACTCGTTTTACCCGTTTTACTCGTTTTACCCGTTTTACTCGTTTTACCCGTTTTACTCGTTTTACCCGTTTTACTCGTTTTGCCCGTTTTACTCGTTTTACTAATTTTACTCGTTTTACTCGTTTTACTCGTTTTACTCGTTTTACTCGTTTTACTCGTTTTACTCGTTTTACTCGTTTTACTCGTTTTACTCGTTTTACTCGTTTTACTCGTTTTACTCGTTTTACTCGTTTTACCCGTTTTACTCGTTCGTGTTACCCGTTTTTACTCGTTTTACCCGTTTTACTCGTTTTACCCGTTTTACTCGTTTTACCCTTTACTCGTTTTACCTTTTACTCGTTTTACTCGTTTTACTCGTTTTACTCGTTTTACTCGTTTTACTCGTTTTACTCGTTTTACTCGTTTCACTCGTTTTACTCGTTTCACTCGTTTTACTCGTTTTACTCGTTTTACTCGTTCTACTCGTTTTACTCGTTTTACTCGTTTTACTAGTTTTACTCGTTTTACTCGTTTTACTCGTTTTACTCGTTTTACTCGTTTTACTCGTTTTACTAGTTTTACTCGTTTTACTCGTTTTACTCGTTTTACTCGTTTTACTCGTTTTACTCGTTTTACTCGTTTTACTCGTTTTACTCGTTTTACTCGTTTTACTCGTTTTACTCGTTTTACTCGTTTTACTAGTTTTGCTCGTTTTACTCGTTTTGCTCGTTTTACTCGTTTTACTGGTTTTACTAGTTTTACTAGTTTTACTCGTTTTACTCGTTTTACTCGTTTTACTCGTTTTACTCGTTTTACTCGTTTTACCCGTTTTACTAGTTTTACCCGTTTTACTCGTTTTACTCGTTTTACTCGTTTTACTCGTTTTACTCGTTTTACTCGTTTTACTCGTTTTACTCGTTTTACTCGTTTTACTCGTTTTACTCGTTTTACTCGTTTTACTCGTTTTACTCGTTTTACTCGTTTTACTCGTTTTACACGTTTTACTGGTTTTACTAGTTTTACTAGTTTTACTCGTTTTACTCGTTTTACTAGTTTTACTAGTTTTACTCGTTTTACTCGTTTTATTCGTTTTACTCGTTTTATTCGTTTTACTCGTTTTACTAGTTTTGCTCGTTTTACTCGTTTTGCTCGTTTTACTCGTTTTACTGGTTTTACTAGTTTTACTAGTTTTACTCGTTTTACTCGTTTTACTCGTTTTACTCGTTTTACTCGTTTTACTCGTTTTACTCGTTTTACTCGTTTTACTCGTTTTACTCGTTTTACTCGTTTTACTCGTTTTACTGGTTTTACTAGTTTTACTAGTTTTACTAGTTTTACTCGTTTTACTCGTTTTACTCGTTTTACTCGTTTTACTCGTTTTACTCGTTTTACTCGTTTTACTCGTTTTACTCGTTTTACTCGTTTTACTCGTTTTACTCGTTTTACTCGTTTTACTCGTTTTACTCGTTTTACTCGTTTTACTCGTTTTACTCGTTTTACTCGATTTACTCGTTTTACTCGTTTTACTCGTTTTACTCGTTTTACTAGTTTTGCTCGTTTTACTCGTTTTGCTCGTTTTACTCGTTTTACTGGTTTTACTAGTTTTACTAGTTTTACTAGTTTTACTCGTTTTACTCGTTTTACTAGTTTTACTAGTTTTACTCGTTTTACTCGTTTTACTCGTTTTACTCGTTTTACCCGTTTTACTCGTTTTACCCGTTTTACTCGTTTTACCCGTTTTACTCGTTTTGCCCGTTTTACTCGTTTTACTCGTTTTACTCGTTTTACTAGTTTTGCTCGTTTTACTCGTTTTACTCGTTTTACTCGTTTTACTCGTTTTACTCGTTTTACTCGTTTTACTCGTTTTACTCGTTTTACTCGCTTTACTCGTTTTACTGGTTTTACTCGTTTTACTCGTATTACTCGTATTATTCGTTTTACTCGTTTTACTCGTTTTACTAGTTTTGCTCGTTTTACTCGTTTTGCTCGTTTTACTCGTTTTACTGGTTTTACTAGTTTTACTAGTTTTACTCGTTTTACTCGTTTTACTAGTTTTACTAGTTTTACTCGTTTTACTCGTTTTACTCGTTTTACTCGTTTTACTCGTTTTACTCGTTTTACTCGTTTTACTCGTTTTGCTCGTTTTGCTCGTTTTGGCTCGTTTTGCTCGTTTTGCTCGTTTTGCTCGTTTTGCTCGTTTTGCTCGTTTGCTCGTTTTGCTCGTTTTACTCGTTTTACTCGTTTTACTCGTTTTACTCGTTTTACTAGTTTTACTCGTTTTACTCGTTTTACTCGTTTTACTCGTTTTACTCGTTTTACTCGTTTTACCCGTTTTACTCGTTTTACCCGTTTTACTCGTTTTACCCGTTTTACTCGTTTTACCCGTTTTACTCGTTTTACCCGTTTTACTCGTTTTGCCCGTTTTACTAGTTTTACTCGTTTTACTCGTTTTACTCGTTTTACTCGTTTTACTCCTTTTACTCCTTTTACTCGTTTTACTCGTTTTACCCGTTTTACTCGTTTTACCCGTGTTACTCGTTTTACCCGTTTTACTCGTTTTACCCGTTTTACTCGTTTTGCCCGTTTTACTCGTTTTACTCGTTTTACTCGTTTTACTCGTTTTACTAGTTTTACTCGTTTTACTCGTTTTACTCGTTTTACTCGTTTTACTCGTTTTACTCGTTTTACTCGTTTTACTCGTTTTACTCGTTTTACTCGTTTTACTCGTTTTACTCGTTTTACTCGTTTTACTCGTTTTACTCGTTTTACTCGTTTTACTCGTTTTACTCGTTTTACTCGTTTTACTCGTTTTACTCGTTTTACTCGTTTTACTCGTTTTACTCGTTTTACTCGTTTTACTCGTTTTACTCGTTTTACTCGTTTTACTCGTTTTACTCGTTTTACTCGTTTTACTCGTTTTACTCGTTTTACTCGTTTTACTCGTTTTACTCGTTTTACTCGTTTCACTCGTTTTACTCGTTTTACCCGTTTTACTCGTTTTACCCGTTTTACTCGTTTTACCCGTTTTACTCGTTTTACCCGTTTTACTCGTTTTGCTCGTTTTACTCGTTTTACTAGTTTTGCTCGTTTTACTCGTTTTACTCGTTTTACTCGTTTTACTCGTTTTACTCGTTTTACTCGTTTTACTCGTTTTACTCGTTTTACTCGTTTTACTCGTTTTACTCGTTTTACTAGTTTTACTAGTTTTGCTCGTTTTACTCGTTTTACTCGTTTTACTCGTTTTACTAGTTTTGCTCGTTTTACTCGTTTTACTGGTTTTACTAGTTTTACTAGTTTTACTCGTTTTACTCGTTTTACCCGTTTTACTAGTTTTACCCGTTTTACTCGTTTTACCCGTTTTACTCGTTTTGCCCGTTTTACTCGTTTTACTCGTTTTACTCGTTTTACTCGTTTTACTCGTTTTACTCGTTTTACTCGTTTTACTCGGTTTACTCGTTTTACCCGTTTTACTAGTTTTACCCGTTTTACTCGTTTTACCCGTTTTACTCGTTTTGCCCGTTTTACTCGTTTTACTCGTTTTACTCGTTTTACTCGTTTTACTCGTTTTACTCGTTTTACTCGTTTTACTCGTTTTACTCGTTTTACTCGTTTTACTCGTTTTACTCGTTTTACTGGTTTTACTAGTTTTACTAGTTTTACTCGTTTTACTCGTTTTACTCGTTTTACTCGTTTTACTCGTTTTACTCGTTTTACTCGTTTTACTCGTTTTACTCGTTTTACTCGTTTTACTCGTTTTACTCGTTTTACTCGTTTTACTCGTTTTACTCGTTTTACTCGTTTTACTCGTTTTACTCGTTTTACTCGTTTTACTCGATTTACTCGTTTTACTCGTTTTACTCGTTTTACTCGTTTTACTCGCTTTACTCGCTTTACTCGTTTTACTCGTTTTACTCGTTTTACTCGTTTTACTCGTTTTACTCGTTTTACTCGTTTTACTCGTTTTACTCGTTTTACTCGTTTTACTCGTTTTACTCGATTTACTCGTTTTACTCGTTTTACTCGTTTTACTCGTTTTACTCGTTTTACTCGTTTTATTCGTTTTACTCGTTTTACTCGTTTTACTCGTTTTACTCGTTTTACTCGTTTTACTCGTTTTACTCGTTTTACTCGTTTTACTCGTTTTACTCGTTTTACTCGTTTTACTCGTTTTACTCGTTTTACTCGTTTTACTCGTTTTACTCGTTTTACTCGTTTTACTAGTTTTACTCGTTTTACTCGTTTTACTCGTTTTACTCGTTTTACTCGTTTTACTCGTTTTACTCGTTTTACTCGTTTTGCCCGTTTTACTCGTTTTACTCGTTTTACTCGTTTTACTAGTTTTGCTCGTTTTACTCGTTTTACTCGTTTCACTCGTTTTACTCGTTTTACTCGTTTTACTCGTTTTACTCGTTTTACTCGTTTTACTCGTTTTACTCGTTTTACTCGTTTTACTCGTTTTACTCGTTTTACTCGTTTTACTCGTTTTACTAGTTTTACTAGTTTTACTCGTTTTACTCGTTTTACTCGTTTTACTCGTTTTACTCGTTTTACTCGATTTACTCGTTTCACCCGTTTTACTCGTTTTACCCGTTTTACTCGTTTTACCCGTTTTACTCGTTTTGCCCGTTTTACTCGTTTTACTCGTTTTACTCGTTTTACTAGTTTTGCTCGTTTTACTGGTTTTACTCGTTTTACTCGTATTACTCGTATTATTCGTTTTACTCGTTTTACTCGTTTTACTAGTTTTGCTCGTTTTACTCGTTTTACTCGTTTTACTCGTTTTACTAGTTTTGCTCGTTTTACTCGTTTTGCTCGTTTTACTCGTTTTACTGGTTTTACTAGTTTTACTAGTTTTACTAGTTTTACTCGTTTTACTCGTTTTACTAGTTTTACTAGTTTTACTCGTTTTACTCGTTTTACTCGTTTTACTCGTTTTACCCGTTTTACTCGTTTTACCCGTTTTACTCGTTTTACCCGTTTTACTCGTTTTGCCCGTTTTACTCGTTTTACTCGTTTTACTCGTTTTACTAGTTTTGCTCGTTTTACTCGTTTTACTCGTTTTACTCGTTTTACTCGTTTTACTCGTTTTACTCGTTTTACTCGTTTTACTCGTTTTACTCGTTTTACTCGCTTTACTCGTTTTACTGGTTTTACTCGTTTTACTCGTATTACTCGTATTATTCGTTTTACTCGTTTTACTCGTTTTACTAGTTTTGCTCGTTTTACTCGTTTTGCTCGTTTTACTCGTTTTACTGGTTTTACTAGTTTTACTCGTTTTACTCGTTTTACTCGTTTTACTAGTTTTACTAGTTTTACTCGTTTTACTCGTTTTACTCGTTTTACTCGTTTTACTCGTTTTACTCGTTTTGCTCGTTTTGCTCGTTTTGCTCGTTTTGCTCGTTTTGCTCGTTTTGCTCGTTTTGCTCGTTTTGCTCGTTTTGCTCGTTTTGCTCGTTTTGCTCGTTTTACTCGTTTTACTCGTTTTACTCGTTTTACTCGTTTTACTAGTTTTACTCGTTTTACTCGTTTTACTCGTTTTACTCGTTTTACTCGTTTTACTCGTTTTACTCGTTTTACCCGTTTTACTCGTTTTACCCGTTTTACTCGTTTTACCCGTTTTACTCGTTTTACCCGTTTTACTCGTTTTACCCGTTTTACTCGTTTTGCCCGTTTTACTAGTTTTACTCGTTTTACTCGTTTTACTCGTTTTACTCGTTTTACTCCTTTTACTCCTTTTACTCGTTTTACTCGTTTTACCCGTTTTACTCGTTTTACCCGTGTTACTCGTTTTACCCGTTTTACTCGTTTTACCCGTTTTACTCGTTTTACCCGTTTTACTCGTTTTGCCCGTTTTACTCGTTTTACTCGTTTTACTCGTTTTACTCGTTTTACTAGTTTTACTCGTTTTACTCGTTTTACTCGTTTTACTCGTTTTACTCGTTTTACTCGTTTTACTCGTTTTACTCGTTTTACTCGTTTTACTCGTTTTACTCGTTTTACTCGTTTTACTCGTTTTACTCGTTTTACTCGTTTTACTCGTTTTACTCGTTTTACTCGTTTTACTCGTTTTACTCGTTTTACTCGTTTTACTCGTTTTACTCGTTTTACTCGTTTTACTCGTTTTACTCGTTTTACTCGTTTTACTCGTTTTACTCGTTTCACTCGTTTTACTCGTTTTACCCGTTTTACTCGTTTTACCCGTTTTACTCGTTTTACCCGTTTTACTCGTTTTACCCGTTTTACTCGTTTTGCTCGTTTTACTCGTTTTACTAGTTTTGCTCGTTTTACTCGTTTTACTCGTTTTACTCGTTTTACTCGTTTTACTCGTTTTACTCGTTTTACTCGTTTTACTCGTTTTACTCGTTTTACTCGTTTTACTCGTTTTACTCGTTTTACTAGTTTTACTAGTTTTGCTCGTTTTACTCGTTTTACTCGTTTTACTCGTTTTACTAGTTTTGCTCGTTTTACTCGTTTTACTGGTTTTACTAGTTTTACTAGTTTTACTCGTTTTACTCGTTTTACCCGTTTTACTAGTTTTACCCGTTTTACTCGTTTTACCCGTCTTACTCGTTTTGCCCGTTTTACTCGTTTTACTCGTTTTACTCGTTTTACTCGTTTTACTCGTTTTACTCGTTTTACTCGTTTTACTCGGTTTACTCGTTTTACCCGTTTTACTAGTTTTACCCGTTTTACTCGTTTTACCCGTTTTACTCGTTTTGCCCGTTTTACTCGTTTTACTCGTTTTACTCGTTTTACTCGTTTTACTCGTTTTACTCGTTTTACTCGTTTTACTCGTTTTACTCGTTTTACTCGTTTTACTCGTTTTACTCGTTTTACTCGTTTTACTCGTTTTACTCGTTTTACTCGTTTTACTCGTTTTACTCGTTTTACTCGTTTTACTCGTTTTACTCGTTTTACTAGTTTTACTAGTTTTGCTCGTTTTACTCGTTTTACTCGTTTTACTCGTTTTACTAGTTTTGCTCGTTTTACTCGTTTTGCTCGTTTTACTCGTTTTACTGGTTTTACTAGTTTTACTAGTTTTACTCGTTTTACTCGTTTTACTCGTTTTACTAGTTTTACTAGTTTTACTCGTTTTACTCGTTTTACTCGTTTTACTCGTTTTACTCGTTTTACTCGTTTTACTAGTTTTGCTCGTTTTACTCGTTTTACTCGTTTTACTCGTTTTACTCGTTTTACTCGTTTTACTCGTTTTACTCGTTTTACTCGTTTTACTCGTTTTACTCGTTTTACTGGTTTTACTCGTTTTACTCGTATTACTCGTATTACTCGTTTTACTCGTTTTGCTCGTTTTGCTCGTTTTGCTCGTTTTACTCGTTTTACTCGTTTTACTCGTTTTACTCGTTTTACTCGTTTTACTCGTTTTACTCGTTTTACTCGTTTTACTCGTTTTACTCGTTTTACTCGTTTTACTCGTTTCACTCGTTTCACTCGTTTCACTCGTTTCACTCGTTTCACTCGTTTCACTCGTTTTACTCGTTTTACTCGTTTTACTCGTTTTACTCGTTTTACTCGTTTTACTCGTTTTACTCGTTTTACTCGTTTTACTCGTTTTACTCGTTTTACTCGTTTTACTCGTATTACTCGTATTACTCGTTTTACTCGTTTTACTCGTTTTACTAGTTTTGCTCGTTTTACTCGTTTTGCTCGTTTTCACTGGTTTTACTGGTTTTACTAGTTTTACTAGTTTTACTCGTTTTACTCGTTGTACTAGTTTTACTAGTTTTACTCGTTTTACTCGTTTTACTCGTTTTACTCGTTTTACTCGTTTTACTCGTTTTACTCGTTTTACTCGTTTTACTCGTTTTACTCGTTTTACTCGTTTTACTCGTTTTACTCGTTTTACTCGTTTTACTCGTTTTACTCGTTTTACTCGTTTTACTCGTTTTACTCGTTTTACTCGTTTTACTCGTTTTACTCGTTTTACTCGTTTTACTCGTTTTACTCGTTTTACTAGTTTTGCTCGTTTTACTCGTTTTACACGTTTTACTGGTTTTACTAGTTTTACTAGTTTTACTCGTTTTACTCGTTTTACTAGTTTTACTAGTTTTACTCGTTTTACTCGTTTTATTCGTTTTACTCGTTTTATTCGTTTTACTCGTTTTACTAGTTTTACTCGTTTTACTCGTTTTACTCGTTTTACTCGTTTTACTCGTTTTACTCGTTTTACTCGTTTTACTCGTTTTACTCGTTTTACTCGTTTTACTCGATTTACTCGATTTACTCGTTTTACTCGTTTTACTCGTTTTACTCGTTTTACTCGCTTTACTCGCTTTACTCGTTTTACTCGTTTTACTCGTTTTACTCGTTTTACTCGTTTTACTCGTTTTACTCGTTTTACTCGTTTTACTCGTTTTACTCGTTTTACTCGTTTTACCCGTTTTACTCGTTTTACCCGTTTTACTCGTTTTACCCGTTTTACTCGTTTTACCCGTTTTACTCGTTTTGCTCGTTTTACTCGTTTTACTAGTTTTGCTCGTTTTACTCGTTTTACTCGTTTTACTCGTTTTACTCGTTTTACTCGTTTTACTCGTTTTACTCGTTTTACTCGTTTTACTCGTTTTACTCGTTTTACTCGTTTTACTAGTTTTACTAGTTTTACTCGTTTTACTCGTTTTACTCGTTTTACTCGTTTTACTCGTTTTACTCGTTTTACTAGTTTTGCTCGTTTTACTCGTTTTACTCGTTTTACTCGTTTTACTCGTTTTACTCGTTTTACTCGTTTTACTCGTTTTACTCGTTTTACTCGTTTTACTCGTTTTACTGGTTTTACTCGTTTTACTCGTATTACTCGTATTACTCGTTTTACTCGTTTTGCTCGTTTTGCTCGTTTTGCTCGTTTTACTCGTTTTACTCGTTTTACTCGTTTTACTCGTTTTACTCGTTTTACTCGTTTTACTCGTTTTACTCGTTTTACTCGTTTTACTCGTTTTACTCGTTTTACTCGTTTTACTCGTTTTACTCGTTTCACTCGTTTCACTCGTTTCACTCGTTTCACTCGTTTTACTCGTTTTACTCGTTTTACTCGTTTTACTCGTTTTACTCGTTTTACTCGTTTTACTCGTTTTACTCGTTTTACTCGTTTTACTCGTTTTACTCGTATTACTCGTATTACTCGTTTTACTCGTTTTACTCGTTTTACTCGTTTTACTAGTTTTGCTCGTTTTACTCGTTTTGCTCGTTTTACTGGTTTTACTGGTTTTACTAGTTTTACTAGTTTTACTAGTTTTACTCGTTTTACTCGTTTTACCCGTTTTACTAGTTTTACCCGTTTTACTCGTTTTACCCGTCTTACTCGTTTTGCCCGTTTTACTCGTTTTACTCGTTTTACTCGTTTTACTCGTTTTACTCGTTTTACTCGTTTTACTCGTTTTACTCGGTTTACTCGTTTTACCCGTTTTACTAGTTTTACCCGTTTTACTCGTTTTACCCGTTTTACTCGTTTTGCCCGTTTTACTCGTTTTACTCGTTTTACTCGTTTTACTCGTTTTACTCGTTTTACTCGTTTTACTCGTTTTACTCGTTTTACTCGTTTTACTCGTTTTACTCGTTTTACTCGTTTTACTCGTTTTACTCGTTTTACTCGTTTTACTCGTTTTACTCGTTTTACTCGTTTTACTCGTTTTACTAGTTTTACTAGTTTTGCTCGTTTTACTCGTTTTACTCGTTTTACTCGTTTTACTAGTTTTGCTCGTTTTACTCGTTTTGCTCGTTTTACTCGTTTTACTGGTTTTACTAGTTTTACTAGTTTTACTCGTTTTACTCGTTTTACTCGTTTTACTAGTTTTACTAGTTTTACTCGTTTTACTCGTTTTACTCGTTTTACTCGTTTTACTCGTTTTACTCGTTTTACTAGTTTTGCTCGTTTTACTCGTTTTACTCGTTTTACTCGTTTTACTCGTTTTACTCGTTTTACTCGTTTTACTCGTTTTACTCGTTTTACTCGTTTTACTCGTTTTACTCGTTTTACTCGTTTTACTCGTTTTACTCGTATTACTCGTATTACTCGTTTTACTCGTTTTGCTCGTTTTGCTCGTTTTGCTCGTTTTACTCGTTTTACTCGTTTTACTCGTTTTACTCGTTTTACTCGTTTTACTCGTTTTACTCGTTTTACTCGTTTTACTCGTTTTACTCGTTTTACTCGTTTTACTCGTTTCACTCGTTTCACTCGTTTCACTCGTTTCACTCGTTTCACTCGTTTCACTCGTTTCACTCGTTTTACTCGTTTTACTCGTTTTACTCGTTTTACTCGTTTTACTCGTTTTACTCGTTTTACTCGTTTTACTCGTTTTACTCGTTTTACTCGTTTTACTCGTATTACTCGTATTACTCGTTTTACTCGTTTTACTCGTTTTACTAGTTTTGCTCGTTTTACTCGTTTTGCTCGTTTTCACTGGTTTTACTGGTTTTACTAGTTTTACTAGTTTTACTCGTTTTACTCGTTGTACTAGTTTTACTAGTTTTACTCGTTTTACTCGTTTTACTCGTTTTACTCGTTTTACTCGTTTTACTCGTTTTACTCGTTTTACTCGTTTTACTCGTTTTACTCGTTTTACTCGTTTTACTCGTTTTACTCGTTTTACTCGTTTTACTCGTTTTACTCGTTTTACTCGTTTTACTCGTTTTACTCGTTTTACTCGTTTTACTCGTTTTACTCGTTTTACTCGTTTTACTCGTTTTACTCGTTTTACTAGTTTTGCTCGTTTTACTCGTTTTACACGTTTTACTGGTTTTACTAGTTTTACTAGTTTTACTCGTTTTACTCGTTTTACTAGTTTTACTAGTTTTACTCGTTTTACTCGTTTTATTCGTTTTACTCGTTTTATTCGTTTTACTCGTTTTACTAGTTTTACTCGTTTTACTCGTTTTACTCGTTTTACTCGTTTTACTCGTTTTACTCGTTTTACTCGTTTTACTCGTTTTACTCGTTTTACTCGTTTTACTCGATTTACTCGATTTACTCGTTTTACTCGTTTTACTCGTTTTACTCGTTTTACTCGCTTTACTCGCTTTACTCGTTTTACTCGTTTTACTCGTTTTACTCGTTTTACTCGTTTTACTCGTTTTACTCGTTTTACTCGTTTTACTCGTTTTACTCGTTTTACTCGTTTTACTCGTTTTACCCGTTTTACTCGTTTTACCCGTTTTACTCGTTTTACCCGTTTTACTCGTTTTACCCGTTTTACTCGTTTTGCTCGTTTTACTCGTTTTACTAGTTTTGCTCGTTTTACTCGTTTTACTCGTTTTACTCGTTTTACTCGTTTTACTCGTTTTACTCGTTTTACTCGTTTTACTCGTTTTACTCGTTTTACTCGTTTTACTCGTTTTACTAGTTTTACTAGTTTTACTCGTTTTACTCGTTTTACTCGTTTTACTCGTTTTACTCGTTTTACTAGTTTTGCTCGTTTTACTCGTTTTACTCGTTTTACTCGTTTTACTCGTTTTACTCGTTTTACTCGTTTTACTCGTTTTACTCGTTTTACTCGTTTTACTCGTTTTACTGGTTTTACTCGTTTTACTCGTATTACTCGTATTACTCGTTTTACTCGTTTTGCTCGTTTTGCTCGTTTTGCTCGTTTTACTCGTTTTACTCGTTTTACTCGTTTTACTCGTTTTACTCGTTTTACTCGTTTTACTCGTTTTACTCGTTTTACTCGTTTTACTCGTTTTACTCGTTTTACTCGTTTTACTCGTTTTACTCGTTTCACTCGTTTCACTCGTTTCACTCGTTTCACTCGTTTTACTCGTTTTACTCGTTTTACTCGTTTTACTCGTTTTACTCGTTTTACTCGTTTTACTCGTTTTACTCGTTTTACTCGTTTTACTCGTTTTACTCGTATTACTCGTATTACTCGTTTTACTCGTTTTACTCGTTTTACTCGTTTTACTAGTTTTGCTCGTTTTACTCGTTTTGCTCGTTTTACTGGTTTTACTGGTTTTACTAGTTTTACTAGTTTTACTCGTTTTACTCGTTGTACTAGTTTTACTAGTTTTACTCGTTTTACTCGTTTTACTCGTTTTACTCGTTTTACTCGTTTTACTCGTTTTACTCGTTTTACTCGTTTTACTCGTTTTACTCGTTTTACTCGTTTTACTCGTTTTACTCGTTTTACTCGTTTTACTCGTTTTATTCGTTTTACTCGTTTTACTAGTTTTACTCGTTTTACTCGTTTTACTCGTTTTACTCGTTTTACTCGTTTTACTCGTTTTACTCGTTTTACTCGTTTTACTCGTTTTACTCGATTTACTCGATTTACTCGATTTACTCGTTTTACTCGTTTTACTCGTTTTACTCGCTTTACTCGCTTTACTCGTTTTACTCGTTTTACTCGTTTTACTCGTTTTACTCGTTTTACTCGTTTTACTCGTTTTACTCGTTTTACTCGTTTTACTCGTTTTACTCGTTTTACTCGATTTACTCGTTTTACTCGTTTTACTCGTTTTACTCGTTTTACTCGTTTTACTCGTTTTACTCGTTTTACTCGTTTTACTCGTTTTACTCGTTTTACTCGTTTTACTCGTTTTACTCGTTTTACTCGTTTTACTCGTTTTACTCGTTTTACTCGTTTTACTCGTTTTACTCGTTTTACTCGTTTTACCCGTTTTACTCGTTTTACCCGTTTTACTCGTTTTACCCGTTTTACTCGTTTTACCCGTTTTACTCGTTTTGCTCGTTTTACTCGTTTTACTAGTTTTGCTCGTTTTACTCGTTTTACTCGTTTTACTCGTTTTACTCGTTTTACTCGTTTTACTCGTTTTACTCGTTTTACTCGTTTTACTCGTTTTACTCGTTTTACTCGTTTTACTAGTTTTACTAGTTTTGCTCGTTTTACTCGTTTTACTCGTTTTACTCGTTTTACTAGTTTTGCTCGTTTTACTCGTTTTACTGGTTTTACTAGTTTTACTAGTTTTACTCGTTTTACTCGTTTTACCCGTTTTACTAGTTTTACCCGTTTTACTCGTTTTACCCGTTTTACTCGTTTTGCCCGTTTTACTCGTTTTACTCGTTTTACTCGTTTTACTCGTTTTACTCGTTTTACTCGTTTTACTCGTTTTACTCGTTTTACTCGTTTTACCCGTTTTACTAGTTTTACCCGTTTTACTCGTTTTACCCGTTTTACTCGTTTTGCCCGTTTTACTCGTTTTACTCGTTTTACTCGTTTTACTCGTTTTACTCGTTTTACTCGTTTTACTCGTTTTACTCGTTTTACTCGTTTTACTCGTTTTACTCGTTTTACTCGTTTTACTCGTTTTACTCGTTTTACTCGTTTTACTCGTTTTACTCGTTTTACTAGTTTTACTAGTTTTGCTCGTTTTACTCGTTTTACTCGTTTTACTCGTTTTACTCGTTTTACTAGTTTTGCTCGTTTTACTCGTTTTGCTCGTTTTACTCGTTTTACTGGTTTTACTAGTTTTACTAGTTTTACTCGTTTTACTCGTTTTACTCGTTTTACTAGTTTTACTAGTTTTACTCGTTTTACTCGTTTTACTCGTTTTACTCGTTTTACTCGTTTTACTCGTTTTACTCGTTTTACTAGTTTTGCTCGTTTTACTCGTTTTACTCGTTTTACTCGTTTTACTCGTTTTACTCGTTTTACTCGTTTTACTCGTTTTACTCGTTTTACTCGTTTTACTCGTTTTACTGGTTTTACTCGTTTTACTCGTTTTACTCGTTTTACTCGTTTTACTAGTTTTACTCGTTTTACTCGTTTTACTCGTTTTACTCGTTTTACTCGTTTTACTCGTTTTACTCGTTTTACCCGTTTTACTCGTTTTACCCGTTTTACTCGTTTTACCCGTTTTACTCGTTTTACCCGTTTTACTCGTTTTACCCGTTTTACTCGTTTTACCCGTTTTACTCGTTTTGCCCGTTTTACTCGTTTTACTAATTTTACTCGTTTTACTCGTTTTACTCGTTTTACTCGTTTTACTCGTTTTACTCGTTTTACTCGTTTTACTCGTTTTACTCGTTTTATTCGTTTTACTCGTTTTACTCGTTTTACTCGTTTTACTCGTTTTACTCGTTTTACTCGTTTTACCCGTTTTACTCGTTTTACCCGTGTTACTCGTTTTACCCGTTTTACTCGTTTTACCCGTTTTACTCGTTTTACCCGTTTTACTCGTTTTGCCCGTTTTACTCGTTTTACTCGTTTTACTCGTTTTACTCGTTTTACTAGTTTTACTCGTTTTACTCGTTTTACTCGTTTTACTCGTTTTACTCGTTTTACTCGTTTTACTCGTTTTACTCGTTTCACTCGTTTTACTCGTTTTACTCGTTTTACTCGTTTTACTCGTTTTACTCGTTTTACTAGTTTTACTCGTTTTACTCGTTTTACTCGTTTTACTCGTTTTACTCGTTTTACTCGTTTTACTCGTTTTACTCGTTTTACTCGTTTTACTCGTTTTACTCGTTTTACTAGTTTTGCTCGTTTTACTCGTTTTGCTCGTTTTACTCGTTTTACTGGTTTTACTAGTTTTACTAGTTTTACTCGTTTTACTCGTTTTACTCGTTTTACTCGTTTTACCCGTTTTACTAGTTTTACCCGTTTTACTCGTTTTACTCGTTTTACTCGTTTTACTCGTTTTACTCGTTTTACTCGTTTTACTCGTTTTACTCGTTTTACTCGTTTTACTCGTTTTACTCGTTTTACTCGTTTTACTCGTTTTACTCGTTTTACTCGTTTTACTCGTTTTACTCGTTTTACACGTTTTACTGGTTTTACTAGTTTTACTAGTTTTACTCGTTTTACTCGTTTTACTAGTTTTACTAGTTTTACTCGTTTTACTCGTTTTATTCGTTTTACTCGTTTTATTCGTTTTACTCGTTTTATTCGTTTTACTCGTTTTACTAGTTTTGCTCGTTTTACTCGTTTTGCTCGTTTTACTCGTTTTACTGGTTTTACTAGTTTTACTAGTTTTACTCGTTTTACTCGTTTTACTCGTTTTACTCGTTTTACTCGTTTTACTCGTTTTACTCGTTTTACTCGTTTTACTCGTTTTACTCGTTTTACTCGTTTTACTCGTTTTACTCGTTTTACTCGTTTTACTCGTTTTACTCGTTTTACTCGTTTTACTCGATTTACTCGTTTTACTCGTTTTACTCGTTTTACTCGTTTTACTCGCTTTACTCGCTTTACTCGTTTTACTCGTTTTACTCGTTTTACTCGTTTTACTCGTTTTACTCGTTTTACTCGTTTTACTCGTTTTACTCGTTTTACTCGATTTACTCGTTTTACTCGTTTTACTCGTTTTACTCGTTTTACTCGTTTTACTCGTTTTATTCGTTTTACTCGTTTTACTCGTTTTACTCGTTTTACTCGTTTTACTCGTTTTACTCGTTTTACTCGTTTTACTCGTTTTACTCGTTTTACTCGTTTTACTCGTTTTACTCGTTTTACTCGTTTTACTCGTTTTACTCGTTTTACTCGTTTTACTCGTTTTACTCGTTTTACTCGTTTTACTCGTTTTACTCGTTTTACTCGTTTTACTCGTTTTACTCGTTTTACTAGTTTTACTCGTTTTACTCGTTTTACTCGTTTTACTCGTTTTACTCGTTTTACTCGTTTTACTCGTTTTACTCGTTTTACTCGTTTTACTCGTTTTACTCGTTTTACTCGTTTTACCCGTTTTACTCGTTTTACCCGTTTTACTCGTTTTGCTCGTTTTACTCGTTTTACTAGTTTTGCTCGTTTTACTCGTTTTACTCGTTTTACTCGTTTTACTCGTTTTACTCGTTTTACTCGTTTTACTCGTTTTACTCGGTTTTACTCGTTTTACTCGTTTTACTCGTTTTACTAGTTTTACTAGTTTTGCTCGTTTTACTCGTTTTACTCGTTTTACTCGTTTTACTAGTTTTGCTCGTTTTACTCGTTTTACTGGTTTTACTAGTTTTACTAGTTTTACTCGTTTTACTCGTTTTACCCGTTTTACTAGTTTTACCCGTTTTACTCGTTTTACCCGTTTTACTCGTTTTGCCCGTTTTACTCGTTTTACTCGTTTTACTCGTTTTACTCGTTTTACTCGTTTTACTCGTTTTACTCGTTTTACTCGTTTTACTCGTTTTACCCGTTTTACTAGTTTTACCCGTTTTACTCGTTTTACCCGTTTT